>NW_028270167.1:104606868-104829659 GCF_037043375.1 Chiloscyllium plagiosum | reverse complement strand
GTGGGAGCGAGCGAGAGAGAGGGAAGAGAGAGTGAGGGGGGCGAATGACAATGTGTGTGAGAGAGAGTGGGCGAGAGAGAGGGGCGAGAGAGAGAAGAGCGTGTGAGAAAGAGAGGGGGCGAGACAGAGAAGGGGGGGCAAGAGAGATAAGGGGCGAGAGATAGTGTGGGCGAGGGAGAGAATGGGCGAGACAAAGTGAGAGATTGTGAGAGAGAGGGGGCGAGAGAGAGGGGCGAGAGAGAGCAGGGTCGACAGAGACAAGTGGGCGAGAGAGATAAGTGGTGAGAGTGAATGTGGGCAAGAGAGAGCGGGCGCGAGACGGAATGGGTGCGAGACAGAGAGGGTAGGTGAGGGGAGGGAGAGAGAGAGAAGAGGAGGCGAGAGAGAGGGGTGCGAGAGAGCTAGGGGCGAGAGAGAGAGAGTGGACGAGAGAAAGTGAGAAGTTGCGAGAGAGAGGCGGTGAGAGAGGGGGCGAGAGAGAGTAGGAGTGAGAGTTAGAGGGAGCAAGTGAGAGTGGATGAGAGTGATATAGGGAGCGAGAGAGAGGGGACGAGAGAGAGATAGAGGGGGCGAGAGAGAGAGGGTAGACCTAGCGATAAAGGGGGAGAGAGAGAGAGGGGGAAAGAGAGAAGGGGAGAGAGAGTGAGGGGGCGGGAGACAGAGGGGGGAGAGAGAGTGAGAGGGGAGAGAGAAAGGGGGTCGAGAGAGATGAAGGGGAGACAAAGTGAGGGGGAAACAGACAGGGTGTGAGAGGGAGGGGGCGAGAGAGAGGGGGCGAGAGAGGGGGCGAGAGCGGGAGTGAGAGGGGGCGAGAGAGAGGGGGGGCAAGAGAGAGATAGGGAGGCGACAGAGAGATGGGGCGAGAGAGAGGGGCCAATAGAGAGTGTTTACGAGAGAGAGAGGAGTCGAAGAGAGACGGGTGAGAGAGTGCGAGAGGGGACGAGACAGTGTGGGGGCGAGAGAGAGAGGGGGCAAGAGACAGAGGGGGCGAGCGAGACAGAGGAGAGAGAGTGAGGGGGCGAGAGACAGGGTGTGCGAGACAGAGAGGGCCAGAGAGAGGGGCGAGAGAGAGAGAGGGCGCGAGACAGAGTGGGTGCTAGAGAGAGGGTTGTGAGAGAGAGAGGGGGTCGAGAGAGAGAGAGGGGTGGCATAGCGAGATAAGGGGCAAGAGATAGTGTGGGCATGAGAGAGAGGGGGCGAGAGAGAGAAATTGGTGAGAGAGAGAATGGGCGAGAGATAGTGAGAGATTGCAAGGGAGAGGGGGCGAGAGTGGGGGGCGAGAGAGAGCGGGGGCGACAGAGACAAGGGGGCGGGAGAGAGTGGGGGAGAGAGAAAAGGGGTGAGAGATAATGTGGGCGCGAGAGACCAGTCGCGAGACAGAGTGGGTGCGAGAGAGAGAGGGTGTGTGAGGGGAGGGAGAGAGAGAAGAGGGGGCAAGAGAGCGATTGGGCGAGAGAAAGTGAGAGGTTGCGAGAGAGGGGGGTGAGAGAGGGGGGCGAGAGAGAGGAGGAGTGAGAGTGAGAGGGAGCAAGGGAGAGTGGATGAGAGTGAAAAAGGGAGCGAGAGAAAGGGGACGAGAGAGATAGAGGGGGCGACAGAGTGAGAGGGTAGATCTAGAGATAGACGGGGCGAGAGAGAGAGGGGAAAGAGAGAGGGGAGAGAGAGTGAGGGGGCGGGTGACAGTGAGGGGGAGAGAGAGTGAGAGGGGAGAGAAAGTGAGAGCGGAGAGAGAGGGGGCGAGAGAGAGGGGGGCGTGAGAGAGAGGGGGTGAGAGACAGAGGGGGGCGAGCGAGAGGAAAGGGAGACAAAGTGAGGGGGAGAGAGAGGGGACAGAGAGTGATGGGGCGAGAGAGGTGGTGAGAGAGACGAGGAGAGAGGGGTGAATGGAGAGCGAGGGGTTGAGAGAAAGAGGGTCGAGAGAGGGTCGAGAGAGAGGGGACGAGAGAGAGGGTGGTCAGAGAGAGAGAGGGAGGCGAGAGAGAGGGGCGAGAGAGAGGGGTGGCGAGAGAGAGGAGTTCGAGAGCGAGAGAGGTTTGGCACAGTAAGAGCGGGAGGGCGAGCGAGAGTGGAGTACGAGAGCAAGAGAGCGGGGTGAGAGAGAGTGTGGTGGGTGAGAGAGAGGGGCGCGAGGGAGAGAGTGGGGGTAGTGAGAGGGGGCGAGAGAGAGGGGGCGAGAGATGGAGAGGGGTAAGAGAGAGGGGTCGAGAGAGGGGGAGAGAGAGTGAGACAGGTGTGAGAGAGAGAGGGGCGAGATAGGGAGAGAGGGAGCGTGATAGAGTGTGTAGGCAAGACAAAGAGGGGGCGAGTGAGAGAGGGGGCAAGAGAACAGAGGCTGATGAGATAAAGACAGGGGACGAGAGAGAGCACGGTCGAGAGAGAGAAGGGGCGCGAGAGAGAGGAAGCGAGAGAGGGCGAGAGAGAGTGGTCGAGAGAGTGTGAGAGGTTGTAAGGGAGAGAGGGCGAAAGAGTGAGGGAGAGAGAGATGGGGCGAGACAGAGAGAGGGGTGAGAGAGAGAGGGGGCGAGAGAGAGCGGGCGAGAGAGAGGGTGGGGCGATAGAGAGATAGAGGGGGCGAGAGAGAGAGGCCGAAAGAGAGAGAGGTGGAGAATGAGTGTGGGGGGCGGGACAGAGAGGGGAGAGAGAGGGGGAGAGAGAGAGAGGGTCGAGAGAGAAAGGGGCGTGAGAGAGAGAGAGAGAGATGGCGGGAGAGAGGGGGGGAAGAGAGAGTGGGCGAGAGAGTGGGTCAGAGAGAGCAAGAGGGGGCGAGAAAGAGAGAGAGTGGTCGATAGACAGAGGGGCAAACGAGAGAGAGGGAAGGGAGAGTGAGGGAGCGAGAGAGATGGGAGAGAGAGTGAGGAGGGCGTGAGACAGGGTGTGTCAGAGGGAATGGGCGACAGAGAGGGGCGAGAGAGAGAGGGGGCGAGAGAGACGGGTGCGAGAGAGGGTGTGAGAGGGGACGAGAAAGAGAGAGGGGAAGAGAGAGAGAGACGGTAGACCAAGCGATAGAGGGGGCAAGAGAAAGATAGGGCAAGCGACCGAGGGGGTGAGCGAGAGACAGGGGAGAGAGAGTGAGGGGGGCGAGAGACAGTGTGTGTGTGAGAGAGAGAGGGGGTGAGAGAGAGGGGCGAGCGAGAGAGGGGGCGAGAGACAGAGTAGGGGTGTGAGAGAGAGAGATAGGAGAGAGAGAGAAGAGCGGGTGAGAAAGAGAGGGGGCGAGAGAGAGGGGGCGGGAGAGAGAGAGGGCAGAGAGAGAGGGGCGAGAGAGAGAGGAGGAGAGCGAGAGAGCGGGGGAGAGAGTGGAGGAGCGAGAGAGAGGGTGTGAGAGAGAGGGGGTGAGAGAGAGGGGGCCGAGAGAGAAGGGGCGAGACAGAGTGAGGGGGTGAGAGAGAGAGGGGGCGAGAGAGAGACATGGGGAGACAGAGGGGCCGAGAGAGAGTGGGCGAGCGAGAGAGCAGGAGAGAGAATGGGGGAGCAAGAGAGAGGGTGTGAGAGAGAGGGGGCGGGAGAGAGAGGAGGCGAGCGAGAGAGGAGAGAGAATGGGGGAGCAAGAGAGAGGGTGTGGGAGAGAGGGGGCGAGAGAGAGGGGGCGAGAGAGAAGGGGGCGAGAGAGAGTGAGGGGGTGAGAGAGAAGGGCGAGAGAGCGGGCGTCGAGAGAGAGGGGGGGCGAGAGAGAGACATGGTGAGAGAGAGAGGGGGCGAGAGAGAGTGGGCGAGAGTGAGAGGGGGCGAGAGAGACGGGGGAGCGAGAGAGAGAGAGACAGAGTGTGCGAGAGCGAGACAGAGGAGAGAGCGATAGAGGGGGCGAGTGAGAGAGAGGGGAGAGTGAGAGTGGCTGAGGGGGAGAGGGGCAAGAGAGAGGGGGCGAGAGAGATAGGAGGTGAGAGAGAGAGAGGGAGGCGAGAGATAGATGGGGCGAGAGAGAGGGGCGAGAGTGAGCGGGGGCGACAGAGACAAGTGGGCGAAAGAGAGTGAGCGAGAGAGATAAGTGGTGAGAGAGAATGTGGGCAAGAGAGCGCGGGCGCGAGACGGAATGGGTGCGAGACAGAGAGGGTAGGTGAGGGGAGGGAGAGAGAGAAGAGGAGGCGAGAGAGAGGGTTGCGAGAGAGCTAGGGGCGAGAGAGAGAGTGGGCCAGAGAAAGTGAGAGGTTGCGAGAGAGAGGCGGTGAGAGAGGGGGGGCGAGAGAGAGGAGGAGTGAGAGGGAGCAAGTCAGAGTGGATGAGAGTGATATAGGGAGCGAGAGAGAGGGGGCGAGAGAGAGATAGAGGGGGCGAGAGAGAGAGGGTAGACCTAGCGATAGAGGGGGCGAGAGAGAGAGGGGGAAAGAGAGAAGGGGAGAGAAAGTGAGGGGGCGGGAGACTGAGGGGGGAGAGAGAGTGAGAGGGGAGAGAGAGATGGGGTCGAGAGAGAGGGGACGTGAGAGACAGGGGGCGAGAGACAGAGGGGGGCGAGCGAGATGAAGCGGAGACAAAGTGCGGGGGAAAGAGACAATGTGTGAGAGGGAGGGGGCGAGAAAGAGAGGGGGCGAGAGAGAGAGGGGGCGAGAGCGGGAGTGAGAGGGGGCGAGAGAGAGAGGGGGCAAGAGGGAGATAGGGAGGCGAGAGAGAGAGATGGGGCGAGAGAGAGAGGGGCCAAGAGAGAGTGTTTAAGAGAGAGAGAGGAGTCGAAGAGAGAAGGGTGAGAGAGTGCGAGAGGGGGCGACACAGTGAGGGGGCGAGAGAGAGAGAGGGGCAAGAGACAGAGGGGGCGAGCGAGACAGAGGAGAGAGAGTGAGGGGGCGAGAGAGAGGGTGTGTGAGACAGAGAGGGCCAGAGAGAGGGGCGAGAGAGAGAGGGGGCAAGACAAAGTGGGTGCTAGAGAGAGGGTTGTGTGAGAGAGAGGGGGTCGAGAGAGAGAGGGGGGCATAGAGAGATAAGGGGCGAAAGATAGTGTGGGCGTGAGAGAGAGGGGGCGAGAGAGAGAAATGGGCGAGAGAGGGGGGCGAGAGAGAGCGAGGGCGACAGAGACAAGGGGGCGGGAGAGAGTGGGGGAGAGAGAAAAGGGGTGAGAGATAATGTGGGCGAGATAGACCGGTCGCGAGACAGAGTGGGTGCGAGAGAGAGAGGGTGTGTGAGGGGAGGGAGGGAGAGAGAGAAGAGGGGGCAAGAGAGCGAGTGGGCGACAGAAAGTGAGAGGTCGCGAGAGAGAGGGGGTGAGAGAGGGGGGCGAGAGAGAGGAGGAGTGAGAGTGAGAGGGAGCAAGTGAGAGTGGATGAAAGTGATATAGGGAGCGAGAGAGAGGGGATGAGAGAGATAGAGGGGGAGACAGATGGAGAGGGTAGATCTAGGGATAGAGGGGGCGAGAGAGAGGGGGAAAGAGAGAGGGGAGAGAGAGTGAGGGGCCGGGAGACAGAGAGGGGGAGAGAGAGTGAGAGGGGAGAGAGAGAGGGGTCGAGAGAGAGGGGGAAAGAGAGAGGGGAGAGACAGTGAGGGGACGGGTGACAGAGAGGGGGAGAGAGAGTGAGAGGGGAGAGAGAGTGAGAGGGGAGAGAGAGGGGGCGAGAGAGAGGGGGCGTGAGAGAGAGGGGGTGAGAGACAGAGGTGGGCGAGCGAGAGGAAGGTGAGACAAAGTGAGGGGGAGAGAGAGGGGAGAGAGAGTGAGGGGGCGAGAGAGAGGGGGTGAGAGAGACGAGGAGAGAGGGGTGAAGAGAGAGCGAGGGGTTGAGAGAAAGAGGGTCGAGAGAGGGTCGAGAGAGGGGGCGAGAGAGAGGGAGGCCAGAGAGAGGGGCGAGAGAGAGGGGGGGCGAGAGAGAGGGGTTCGAGAGCGAGAGAGGTTTGGCGAGAGTAAGAGCGGGAGGGCGAGCGAGAGTGGAGTGCGAGAGCAAGAGAGCGGGGTGAGAGAGAGTGTGGTGGGTGAGAGAGAGAGGGGGCGAGGGAGGGAGTGGGGGTAGAGAGAGAGGGGCGAGAGAGAGGTGGCGAGAGATGGAGAGGGGTGAAAGAGAGGGGACGAGAGAGAGGGGGAGAGAGAGGGAGACAGGTGCGAGAGAGAGGGGCGAGATAGGGAGAGAGGGAGCGAGATAGAGTGTGTGGGCAAGATAAAGAGGGGGCGAGTGAGAGAGGGGGCAAGAGAACAGAGGATGATGAGAGAAAGACAGGGGACGAGAGAGACCGCGGACGAGAGAGAGAAGGGGCGAGAGAGAGAGGAAGCGAGAGAGGGCGAGAGAGAGTGGTCGAGAGAGTATGAGAGGTTGTAAGGGAGAGAGGGCGAAAGAGAAAGGGAGAGAGAGAGAGATGGGGCGAGAGAGAGAGGGGTGAGAGAGAGGGGGCGAGAGAGCGCGGTCGAGAGAGAGGGTGGGTCGATAGAGAGATAGAGGGGGCGAGAGAGAGGCCGAAAGAGAGAGAGGTGGAGAATGAGTGTGGGGGGTGGGAGAGAGAGGGGAGAGAGAGGGGGCGAGAGAGAAAGGGTCGAGAGAGAACGAGGCGTGAGAGAGAGAGAGAGAGAGGTGGCGGGAGAGAGGGGGGAAGAGAGAGTGGGCGAGAGAGTGGGTGAGAGAGAGCGAGGGGGTCGAGAAAGAGAGGGGGCGATAGACAGAGGGGCGAACGAGAGAGAGGGGAGAGATAGTGAGGGAGCGAGAGACAGGGTGGGAGAGAGAGGGGGTGAGAGAGGGGGAGAGAGAGGGAGTGAGAGGGGGCGAGAGGAGAGAGAGGTTGTGAGGGAGAGAGGGCTAAAGAGAGAGGGAGCGAGAGAGAGGGGGCGAGAGTGTGGGGGGTCGAGAGAGAGATGGTGAGAGAGAAAAATGTGGCGAAATAGAGTGTGGGCCAGAGAGAGAGAGCGTGAGACAGAGTGGGTGCGAGAGAGAGGGGGTGTGAGAGAGTGGGGGCGAGAAAGAGTGGGGTGAGAGAGAGAGTGGGCGAGAGAGAGTGGACGAGAGAGAGGATGGGGCGAGAGTGAGATAGAGGGTCGAGAGAGGGGGGGGCGAGAGAGAAATTGGTCAAGAGAGAGACCAGGGGAGAGAGAGAGGCTCGAGAGCAAGAGAGGGGTGGTGAGAGTGAGAGAGGGTGGGCGAGAGCGAGAGTGGGGGGTGAGAGCAGGAGAGCGGGACGAGAGAGAGAGTGGTGGGCGAGAGAGAGAGGGGACAAGAGAGAGAGATGGGGAGAGAGAGGGAAGAGAGAGTGAGAGAGAGGGCGAGAGAGACAGTGGGCGAGAGAGTGAGACGTTCCGAGAGAGAGAGGCCGAGAGAGAGGGGGTGAGAGAGAGGGGGTAAGAGAGAGGAGGAGAGAGAGTGAATGAGCGAGAGAGAGTGAGAGGTTGCGAGAGAGAGATGGCGAGAGAGAGAGGGGACGAGAGAGAGAGAGAAGGGGCGAGAGAGAGAGGGAGCTTGAGAGAGGGGGCGATAGAGAGAGAGGGTGAGAGAGAGTGAGAGGTTGTGTGAGAGAGAAGGCGAGAGAGAGAGAGGGGGCGAGAGAGAGGGGGAGAGACAGTGAGAGGAGCCAAGAGAGAATATGCAAGAGTGACTAAGGGGGCGAGAGTGAGGGGGTCGGGAGAGAGATAGAGGGGGCGAGAGCGAGAGAGGGGAGAGAGAGAGATAGAGGGGACGAGAAAAAAAGTGGTGGCGAGAGTGAGGTGTGTCAAGAGAGAGATAGAGGGGGCGAGAGCGAGAGAGAGAGAGGGAGGGAGAGATAGAGGGGGCGAGAGAGAAAGAGGGGGGTGAGAGAGAGGGGCCAAGAAAGAGTGGTTGCGAGAAAGAGGGGGGCGAGAGAGAGATGGGTGAGAGAGAGCTAGAGGGGGCGAGAGAAAGAGGGGCGAGAGACAGAGGGGGCGAGCGAGAGGGAGGGGAGACAGATTGAGGGGGAGAGAGACAGGGTGTGAGAGGTAGGGGGCAAGAGAGAAAGAGGGGACGAGAGAGAGAGAGGGGGCGAAAGAGGGGGGGCGAGAGCGGAACTGAAAGAGGGCGGGAGAGAGAGGGGGCGAGAGAGAGTGGGAGGCGAGGGAGAGAGGGGGCGAGAGAGAGAGAGGGCAAGTGAGAGTGTATGCGAGAGACAGAGGCGAGAGAGAGATGGGTGAGAGAATGCGAGAGGGGTGCGAGACAGTGAGGGTGCGAGAGAGAGAGGTGGCAAGAGACAGAGGGGGCGAGCGAGAGAGAGGTGAGAGGGAGTGCGGGGGCGAGAGACAGGGTGTGTTAGAGAGAGGGGGTGAGAGAGAGAGAGGGGGCGAGAGAGATGAGGTCGAGAGAGAGAGTGAGAGGGTGCGAGAGTGGGGGGGGCGTGAGAGAGACGGGGACGAGAAAGGGAGTGCGAGGGGGCGAGACAGAGGGGCGAGAGAGAGTGGGTCGAGTGAGAGAGAGGGGCGAGAGAGAGATGGGGGCGAGAGAGGGAGTGAGAGGGGGCGAGACAGAGAGGGGGGCGAGAGAGAGAGGGCGCGAGAGAGAGTATGGGCGAGTGAGAGAGAAGGGTGAGAGAGAGAGGGGTTCGAGAGCGAGAGAGAGGTGGCGAGAGTGAGAGAGGGAGGGCGAGAGCGAGCGTGGTGGCGAGACCAAGAGAGCAGTGCGAGATAGAGAATGGTGGGCGAGATAGAGAGGGGGCGAGAGTGAGAGAAAGGGGTAGAGGGAGAGGGACGAGAGAGAGGGGTCGAGAGAGAGGGGGGGCGAGAGAGGGGGCGAGAGACGTAGTGAGCAAGATAGAGAGGAGGTGAGAGAGAGAGGGGTTCGAAACTGAGAGGTAGGGCGAGAACAAGAATGGGGCAGTGAAGGCAAGAGAGCGAGGCGAGAGAGACAGTGTAGTGATCGAGATAGAGAGAGGGGGGCGAGAGTGATTGAGGGGTCGAGAGAGAGAGGGGTCGAGAGAGGTAGAGGGGGCGAAAGCGAGAGAGAGGGGTAGAGAGAGAGGGGGGCAAGAGAGAGAGGGGGAGAGAGAGGGGTGAGGGTGAGTTGGGGCGAGATAGAGATGGGGCGAGAGAGAAAAGGGGCGAGAGCGAGTGTGGGCGAGAGAGAGGGCGCGAGACAGAGTGGGTGCGAGAACGAGAGGGGTGAGAGAGAGGGGACGAGAGAGAGACTGGGTGAGAGAGAGTGAGAGGTTGCGAGAGAGGGGGGCGAGAGAGAGGGGGTGAGAGCGAGGTGGAGTGAGATTGAGGGGGGAGAGAGAGAACAGGGGGCATGAGAGAAAGGGGTGAGAGAGAGGGAGGGGAGAGGGGGAGTGAGAGATAGAGGGGGCGAGAGAGAGAGTGGGAAAGAGAGAGGGTGGATAGAAGGAGAGAGAGGGGGCGAGAGATAGAGGGGGCGAGAGAGAAAGAGGGGAGAGAGAGTGGGGGGCGAGTGAGAGTGTGGGGGCGAGAGAGAGAGTGAGAGGGGGCGGGAGAGAAAGAGGGAGAGAGGGGCCGAGACAGAAATGGGTGTGAGAAAACGGGAGGGGGTGAGAGAGTGAGGGGCCAGAGACAGTGTGTGTGAGAGAGAGGGAGGGCGAGAGAGAGGGGCGAGAGAGAGTGGGTGCTAGAGAGAGGGGTGTGAGAGAGGGGGAGAGAGAGAAGAGCAGGTGAGAAAGAGAGGGGGCGAGAGAGAGAAGGGATCGAGAGAGAGAGAGGGGGCCTAGAGAGATAAGGGGCGAGAGATAGTGTGGGCGAGAGAGAGAATGGGCGAGACAAAGTGAGAGGTTGAAAGAGAGAGGGGGCGAGAGAGAGCGGGGGCGACAGAGACAAGGAGGCGAGAGAGAGTGGGCGAGAGAGATAAGAGGCGAGAGAGAGAATGTGGGCGAGAGAGAGCGGGCGCGAGACGGATTGGGTGCGAGAGAGAGAGAGTGGGTGAGGGGAGGGAGAGAGAGAAGAGGGGGCGAGAGAGAGGTTTGCGAGAGAGCGAGGGGCGGGAGAGAGAGTGGGAGAAAGAAAGTGAGAGGTTGCGAGAGAGAGGGGGTGAGAGAGGGGGGCGAGAGAGAGGAGGAGTGAGAGTGAGAGGGAGCAAGTGAGAGTGAATGACAGTGATATAGGGAGCGAAAGAGAGGGGCGAGAGAGAGATAGAGGGGGCGAGAGAGAGAGATGGTAGAACAAGCGATAGAAAGGGCAAGAGAGAGAGGGGGCAAGAAACAGAGGGGGCGAGCGAGAGAGAGGGGAGAGAGAGTGAGTGGGGCGAGAGACAGTGTGTGTGTGAGAGAGAGGGGGCGAGAGAGAGGGGCGAGTGAGAGAGGGGGCGAGAGACAGAGTGGGTGCTAGAGAAAGGGGTGTGAGAGAGAGAGGACAGAGAGAGAAGAGCGGGTGAGTAAAAGAGGGGGGAGAGAGAGGGGGCGAGAGAGAAACGGGTGAGAGAGTATGAGAGTGGGCGAGGCATTGAGGGGGCGAGAGACCGGGCAAGAGACAGAGGGGGCGAGCGAGAGAGAGGGGAGAGAGAGTGAGGAGGGCGAGAGACAGGGAGTGTGAGAGAGAGGGGCGAGAGAGACTGGTGCGAGAGAGGGAGTGAGAGGGGGCCAGAGAGAGAGAGAGGGGACTAGAGAGAGTAGGGGGCGCAAGAGAGAGAGGGGGCGAGAGAGAGAGAGTGGGCCAGAGAGAGGGGGCGAGAGAGAGAGAGGGTGTGAGAGAGAGTGTGGGAGAGTGAGAGAGAGTGGTGAGAGAGCGGGAGAGGGGTGGCGAGAGTGAGAGAGGGTGGGCGAGAGAGAGAGTGGTGAGAGAGCGGGAGGGGTGGCGAGAGTGAGCGAGAGTGGTGGCGAGACGAAGAGAGCATTGCAAGATAGAGAGGGGTGGGCGAGATAGAGAGGGGTGCGAGAGAGAGAGGGGGCGAGAGAGAGGGGGCGAGAGAGAGAGGAGGTGAGTGAGAGATAGAGGGGGCGAGAGAGAGAGAGGGTAGACCAAGCGATAAAGGGGGCAAAAGAGAGAGGGGGCAAGAGACAGAGGGGGCGAGCGAGAGAGAGGGGAGAGAGAGTGAGGGGGCGAGAGACAGTGTGTGTGTGAGAGAGAGGGGGGGCGAGAGAGAGCGGCGAGCGAGAGAGGGGGCGAGAGACAGAGTGGGTGCTAGAGAGAGGGGTGTGAGAGAGAGAGGAGAGAGAGAGAAGAGCGGGTGAGAAAGAGAGGGGGCGAAAGAGACAGGGGCGAGAGAGAGACGGGTGAGAGAGTATGAGAGGGGGCGAGGCAGTGAGGGGGCGAGAGAGGGGGCAAGAGACAAAGGGGGCGAGCGAGAGAGAGGGGAGAGAGAGTGAGGAGGGCGAGAGACAGGGTGTGTGAGAGAGAATGGGCGACAGAGAGGGGCGAGAGAGAGAGGGGGCGAGAGAGATGGGTGCGAGAGAGAGAGTGAGAGGGGGTGAGAGAGAGAGGGGACTAGAGAGAGTAGGGGGCGCGAGAGAGAGAGGGGGCGAGAGAGAGAGAAGGGGTCAGGGAGAGGGGGCGAGAGAGAGAGAGACGGGGCGAGACAGAGGGGGGTGAGAGAGAGAGGGGGAGAGAGAGAGTGTGTGTGAGAGATTGTGGGCGAGTGAGAGAGAGGGGTGAGAGAGCGGGAGAGGGGTGGCGAGAGTGAGAGAGGGAGGGCGAGAGCGAGAGTGGTGGCGAGACGAAGAGAGCAGTGCGAGATAGAGAGTGGTGGGCGAGATAGAGAGGGGTGCGATAGAGAGAGTGGCGAGTGAGAGAGAGGGGACGAGAGAGAAACTGGGGCGAGAGAGGGAGTGAGAGGGGGCGAGAGAGAGAAGGGGAGAGAGATAAATGGTGTGAGGGCGAGGGGGCGAGAGAGAGAGGGCGAGAAAGAGAGGAGGCGAGAGAGGAGAAAGAGTGAGGGGGCGAGAGAGAGGGGATGAGAGAGAGAGAGAGGGAGAGAGTGGAGGAGCGAGAGAGATGGTGTTAGAGAGAGGGGGCGAGAGAGAGGGGAGCGAGAGAGAAGGGGGCGAGAGAGAGTGAGGGGGTGAGAGAGAGACATGGGGAGAGAGAGAGGGGGCGAGAGAGAGTGGGCGAGAGTGAGAGGGGGCGAGAGAGGGGGGAGCGAGAGAGAGATAGAGAGTGCGAGAGCGAGAGAGAGGGGAGAGCTATAGAGGGGGCGATTGAGAGAGAGAGGGGAGAGTGAGAGTGGGTGAGGGAGAGAGGGGGCGAGAGAGAGGGGGCGAGAGAGAGAGGGGGCGAGAGGGAGAGGAGGCGAGCGAGAGAGAGAGGGAGAGAGAATGGGGGAGCAAGAGAGAGGGTGTGAGCGAGAGGGGGCGAGAGAGAGGGGAGCGAGAGAGAAGGGGGCGAGAGAGAGTGAGGGGGTGAGAGAGAGGGGCGAGAGTGAGAGGGGGCGAGAGAGGGGGGGAGCGAGAGAGAGATAGAGGGTGCGAGAGCGAGAGAGAGGGGAGAGCGATAGAGGGGGCGAGTGAGAGAGATAGGGAGAGAGAATGGGGGAGCAAGAGAGAGGGTGTGAGAGAGAGGGGGCAAGAGAGAGGGGGGCGAGAGAGAAGGGGGCGAGAGAGAGTGAGGGGGTGAGAGAGAGGGGCGAGATAGAGGGCGTCGGGAGGGGGGGCGAGAGAGAGACATGGTGAGAGAGAGGGGGCGAGAGGGAGAGGAGGCGAGAGAGAAGGGGGCGAGAGAGAGTGAGGGGGTGAGAGAGTGGGGCGAGAGAGAGGGCGTCGAGACAGAGGGGGGCGAGAGAGAGACATGGTGAGAGAGAGAGGGGGCGAGAGAGAGTGGGCGAGAGTGAGAGGGGGCGAGAGAGAGGGGGGAGTGAGAGACAGAGATAGAGGGTGCGAGAGCGAGAGAGAGGGGAGAGCGATAGAGGGGGCGAGTGAGAGAGAGTGGGGAGAGTGAGAGTGGCTGAGGGAGAGACGGGCAAGAGAGAGGGGGCGAGAGAATAGGAGGCGAGAGAGAGAGGGAGAAAGAGTGAGAGGGGGCGAGACAGAGACGGGGCAAGAGAGGGGGCAAGAGAAAGAGGTGGCAAGAGGGAGAGATAGGCGAGAGAGAGAGAGAGATGACGAGAGAGAGGGAGAGAGAGAGGGGATGAGAGAGAGAGTTAGGCAAGAAAGGGAGAGGGGCAAGAGAGAGAGATGACGAGATAGTGGGTGAGAATGAGAGAGAGGGAACGAGAAAGAGAGGGCGAGAGAGGGAGAGAGAGGGGCGAGGGCGAGATAGGGGACGAGTGAGAGAGAGGGCGAGTGAGAGAGGGGGCGAGGGAGAGAGAGGCGGGAGAGAGAGAGAGGACGAGACAGAGGGTGAGAGAGAGAGGGGGGAGAGAGTGAGAGTGGGAGCGAGAGAGGGAGCGAGGGGGCGAGATAGAGAGAGAGGGGCGAGAGAGAGGGCGCGAGTGAGATAGCAGGCATGAGAGAGAGAGGGGGTGAGAGAGCGACAGGGGACGAGAGAGGGGGACGAAAGAGAGAGCAGGGGCAAGAGAGCAAGAGGACGAGAGAGAGTGAGAGGTTGCTTGAGAAAGGGTGGTGGGCGAGGGGGCGGCGAGAGAGAGAGGAGGTCGCGAGAGAGAGAGGATGTTAGGGAGAGAGGGGCGAGGGAGAGGTGGCAAGAGAGAGAGAGGCAGCGAGAGAGCGAGGGCAAGAGAGATAGAGGGTGAGAAAGAGATAGGGAAGCGAGATTGAGAGAGGGTGCGAGAGAGAGAGGGGGTGAGATCGAGAGAGATGGGGCAAGACTGAGAGTGGGGGAAAGAGAGAGAGGGTTTGAGAGAGACAGGGGATGAGAGAGAGAATGGTGACGAGAGAGAGAGAAGGGGCGAGAGAGAGAGGGAGCGAGAGAGAGAGATTGGGCGAGAGAGAGAGTGGGCGAGAGAGAGTGAGAGTTTGCGGGAGAGAGGGGGTGAAAGAGAGGGGAGAGAGAATGAGAGGGGCGAGAGAGACTGAGAGTGAGAGTGAGAGAGGGGGCGAGAGAGAGGGGGGCGAGAGAGAGATTGAGGGGGCGAGAACGAGAGTGAGGGGGAAAGAGAGAGATAGAGGGGCAAGAGAGAGGGGTAGAGAGAGAGAGGGGTGAGGGAGAGAGTGAGTGAGAGAGAGTGGGTGTGAGAGAGGAGGCGAGAGAGAGAGGTGAGAGAGTGAGGGGGCGGCAGAGAGTGGGAGAAAGAGGGGTCGAGAGAGAGACGGGTGAGAGAGAGAGTCAGGGCGAGAAAGAGACGAGGCGAAGGAGAGAGGTGGCGAGAGAGAGAGAGAGAGATGGGAGAGAGAGTGAGGGGGCGAGAGAGGACGAGAGATTGAGGGGGCGAGAGAGAGTGGGCGAGAGTCAGAGAAGGGACGGAAGAGAGGGGGTGCGAGAGAAAGATAGAGGGGGCTAGAGCGAGGGGGGGAGAGAGAGTGTTAGAGGGGGTGAGGGAAAGAGAGAGCGAGAGAGAGGGGGTGAGAGAGTGGGGGGGCGAGATAGAGGAGGTGAGAGAGAGGGAACGAGAGAGAGAGGGGGCGAGAGAGAGGGAGAGAGAGTGAGGGGGCGAGAGAGAGAGTGGCTGAGAGAGAGTGAGAGGTTGCGAGTGAGAGAGGGCGAGAGAGTGAGGGGGCGGGAGTGAATGAGAGGTTGCGGAAGAGAGAGCGAGAGAGTGAGGGCGCGAGAGAGAGTGGGCAAGAGTGAGGGAAGTGACGAGAGGGGGGGTGAGAGAGATAGATTGGGTGAGAGGGAGAGAAGGGGAGAGGGAAAGGGGGATGAGGGAAAGAGTGGGCGAGAGAGGGTGGCAACAGAGAGGAGACGAGAGAGAGATGGAGGAGAAGGAGTGAGAGGGGGCGGGAGAGAGAGAGGGTAGTGAGAGAGAGCAAGAGGGGGCAAGACAGAGAGGGGGCGAGAGAGAGGGGGTGCGAGCGAGAGAGAGGGGAGATTGCGTGAGGGTGGCGAGAGAGAGGGTGTGAGAGAGGGGGGCGAGAGAGAGGGGGCGAGAGAGAGGGGTCGAGAGAAAGAGGGCGGCGAGAGAGCGAGGAGTTCGCGAGATGGGTGGCGGGTGTTAGAGAGGGAGGGCGAGAGCGAGAGAGGGCGAAGTGAGAGCTAGAGAGCTGGGCGAGATAGAGAGAGGTGGGCGAGAGACAAGGGGGCGAGAGGGAGAGGGCTAGAGAGAGTTGGTCTCGAGAGAGAGGGGGTGAGAGAGAGCCATGGGAGCGAGAGAGAGAGGGGCGAGAGAGAGGGGGCGAAAGAGGGGACCGAGAGCGAGAGAGGGTGGGCGAGAGCGAGAGCGGGCGAGAGAGATGGGATAGAGAGAGAGGGGCGAGAGGGAGAGGTGGCAAGAGAGAGAGAGGGCGAGAGAGAGGGGGAACGAGAGGGAGCGGACAGAGAGAGGGGAGAGAGAGTGATAGAGGGGGCGAGAGAGAGAGGGGGGCGAGATAGAGAGACAGCGGGGGCGAGTCAGAGAGAGAGTGGGCGAGAGAGAGGGCGCGAGTGAGAGAGGGAGCAAGAGAGAGGGGTAGTAAGAGAGCGACAGGGGACGAGCAAGAGAGAGGGGACGACAGAGAGAGCAGGGGGGCAAGAGAGAGGGAGCGAGAGAGAGAGGGGGCGAGAGGGCGAGAGAGAGTGAGAGGTTGCGAGAGAGAGAGAGGGGCGTGAGAGAGAGGGAGCGAGAGAGAGGGGGAGAGAGAGTGAGAGGGGGAGAGATTGGTGGGGTAGATAGAGAGGGACGAGAGATGACGGGCGAGAGAGGGAGAGGGGGCGATAGAGAGAGAGGGGCGAGAGAGAGGTGGCAAGAGAGAGAGAGAGGGCGAGAGAGAGTGGGGACGAGAGAAAGAGGGGAGAGAGAGGGGAGAGAGAGTGATAGAGCGGGCGAGAGAGAGATGGGGCGAGATAGAGAGAGAGAGAAGGGGCGAGACAGAGAGAGAGAGTGGGCGAGAGAGAGAGTGGGCGAGAAAGAGAGGGCGCGAATGAGAGAGGGGATGAGAGAGGGGAGATGAGAGAGCGACAGGGGACGAGAGAGGGGACGAGAGAGAGAGCAGGGACGCGAGAGAGAGGGAGCGAGAGAGAGTGAGCAAGTGTGAGAGAGGGGATGAGAGAGAGGGGGGTGTGAGAGAGAGATAGAGGGGGCGAGAGAGAGAGGAGGCGAGAGAGAGAGGAGAGAGAGTGAGGGGGCGAGAGAGAGGGAGTGAGAGAGAGGGGACGAGAGAGAGAGGGGGCGAGAGAGAGAGGGGAGAGAGAGGAGGCGAGAGAGAGAGGAGAGAGAGAGTGAGGGGGCGAGAGAGAGGGGGTGAGAGAGAGGGGACGAGAGAGAGAGGGGGCGAGAGAGAGAGGGGAGAGAGTGAGGAGTCGAGAGAGAAAGGGGAGAGAGAGTGAGTGGGGCGAGACAGAGCGGGCAAGAGAAAGGGAGCAAGAGAGAAAGGTGGCAAGAGAAAGAGATAGGGGCGAGAGAGAGAGTTGGTGAGTGAGAGTGAGTGGCTGCGAGTGAGAGAGGGCGAGACAGTGAGGGGGCGAGACAGAGTGGGCGAGAGTGAGAGAGGGGTTTAGGGAGAGGGGAGTGCAAGAGAGATAGACGGGGCCAGAGCGAGAGAGAGGGGGAGAGAGAGAGATAGAGGGGGCGAGAGTGAGATAGAGGGGGCGAGAGAGAGGGGGGGTAGAGAGAGAGAGATAGAGGGGGCGAGAGAGAGGGGAAAGAGAGAGAGGGAGAGAGAGTAATGGGGCAGGAGAGAGAGATGGGAAGAGAGTGAGGGGGTGGGAGAGAGGGGGGCGAGAGAGAGAGAGGGGGCGAGAGACGGGGAGAGAGAGAGGGGAGAGAGAGTTAGGGGGCAAGAGAGAGGGAGGGAGAGAGAGGGGGCGAGAGAGAGAGTGAGAGGGGCGAGAGAGAGGGGGTGCGAGAGAGAGAGGGGAGAGAGTGAGGGGGAAGAGAGAGAGGGTGTGAAAGAGGGGGAGAGAGGGGGTGAGAGAGAATGAAAAGTGTCGAGAGAGAGGGGGCGAGAGAGAGAGTGAGAGGGGGCGAGAGAGAGAGGGGGCGAGAGAGAGAGTGGGGGCGAGAGAGAAAAGGGGTGAGAGAGAGTGTGGGCGAGAGAGAGAGGACGCAAGACAGAGTGGGTGCGAGAGAGAGGGGTGTGAAAGAGAGATGGAGAGAGAGAACAGCGGGCGAATGAGGGGGTGAGAGAGAGAGAGAGATGGGGCAAGAGAGAGAGCAGTGAGAGTGATAGAGAGAGGCGAAGTGAGAGAGTGGGATGAGAGAGAGGGGGCGAGAGAGAGAAGGGGTGAGAGAGAGAGACGGGGCGAGAGAAAAAAGGGGTGAGAGAGAGAGTGTGGGTGAGAGAGAGAGAGCGCGAGACAGAGTGCGTGCGAGAAAGAGAGGTGGCAAGGGAGATGGGGGCGAGAGCGAGGGGACAATAGAGAGAGGGAGAAAGAGGGGCGAGAAAGAGAGAAGGGCGAGATAGAGAGATGACAAAAGAGAGTGGGTGAGAGCGCGAGAGAGGGGACGAGTAAGAGAGGGCAAGAGAGAGAGGGGTTGGAGCGAGAGAGCGGCGGCGAGAGAGAGAGAGAACGGACGAGTGAGAGAGGACGAGAGAGAGAGAGGAGTGAGAGAGAGATGGGCGAGAGAGAGGGGTGAGATTGAGAGAGAGGCGAGAGTGAGTGGGGCGAGAGAGAGAGGGGGCTGAGAGAGAAGGGAGCGAGAGAGAGAGCGGGCTAGAGCGAAAATGGGTGAGAGTGAGTGTGGACGAAAGAGAAGGCGCAAGACAGAGTGGGTGTGAGAGAGAGGGTGTGTGAGAGAGAGAGGGGTGAGAGAGAGGGAGCGAGAGAGAGAGGGGCGAGAGAGAGCGAGAGAGAGAGGGGTTCGAGAGCGAGAGATTGGTGGCGAGAGTGAGAGAGGGGTGGCGAGAGGGAAAGTGAGGGCGAGAGCAGGAGAGCGGGGCAAGATAGAGAGTCGGGCGAGAGAGAGGGGGCGAGAGAGAGGTGGGGTGAGAGAGAGAGAGGGGCGAGGGAGAGAGGGGCGAGAGAAAGAGGGGACGAGAGACAGAGAGGGGAAGAGAGAGGGGGAGAGAGAGGGTGAACGGGAGAGAGGGCGTGAGAGGGAGATGACGAGAGAGAGTGGGCAAGAGCGAGAGGGGGCGAGAGAGAGAGGGACGAGCGAGAGAGTGTAAGAGAGAGGGGGCGAGAGTGTGAGAGGGGGCGAGAGAGAAATGGGGAGAGAGAGAGAGGAGGTGAGAGAGAGAGAGTGAGAGTGCGCGAGAGAGGGAGTGTGGCCGAGAGAGAGAGGGGACGAGTGAGAGAGGGGGCGAGAGAGATTGAGAGGTTGTGCGAAAGAGGGGGCGAGAGAGAGGGGGAGCGAGTGAGGGGTGCGAGACAGAGTGGGCGAGAGTGAGAGGGGAGAGAGAGAGGTGTCGAGTGAGAGAGAGGAGGCGAGAGAGAGAGGGGGAGGGAGAGTGAGAGGGGGCGGGAGAGTGGTATAGAGAGAGGGGAGAGAGATGGGTGAGAGAGACAGGGTGAGAGAGAGGGGGCGACAGAGATTGGTGCGAGAGAGAGGGGGCGATAGACAGAGGTGGCGAGACAGAGAGGGGAGAGAGAGTGGGGGGGCGAGAGAGCCGGTGAGAGAGGGGGCGAGAGACAGAGAGGCGAGAGAGTGAGTGGGCGAGAGAGAGAGGACGAGAGACAGAGTGGGTGAGAGAGAGAGAGAGGGATGCGAAAGAGAGAGGGGGCGAGTGAGAGGGGGTGAATTAGAGTGGGCGAGAGAGATAGAGGGTACGAGATAGAGAGACGGGGTAGAGAGAGAGAGATGGGGGTGAGGGATAGAGGGGGCCGGAGAGAGGAAGGTCGAGAGAGAGTGAGAGTAGGCGAAAGAGAGAGTGGGCGATAGAGAGTGAGGGTGGTGACGAGAGAGGCGTGCGTGCGATAGAGAGAGATGGGGCGAGAGAGAGAGGGGTTCGAGAGGAAGAGATGGGTGGCGAGAGTGAGAGAGGGTGGGCGAGAGCGAGAGGTGCGGGCGAGAGCAGGAGAGCGGGGTGAGAGAGAAAGAGTTGGGCGAGAGAGTGGGGGCAAGAGAGACAGAGGGGGTGAGAGAGAGGGGACGAGTGAGAGAGAGGGGGAGAGAGAGGGCGAGTGAGAGAGAGCGAGGGAGAGCGAGATGACGGGAGAGTGGGCGAGAGTAAGAGAGATGGGGCGAGAGAGAGAGAGGAAATAAGAGAGAGGGCGCGAGAAAGAGAGAGTCGGGGGAGAGAGTGAGAGGGTGCGAAAGAGAGAGAGGGGATCGAGAGAGAGAGGGGACAAGAAAGATGGCGAGAGAGATAGAGTGGCGGGAGAGAGGGGGCCGAGAAATATGGAGGCGAGATGGAGAGGGGGAAAGAGAGAGAGGGGGGCGAGAGAGTGAGTGGGCGAGAGAGAGAGAGTGAGATGTTGCAAGAGAGAGGGGGAGAGAGAGTGAGGGGGCGAGTGTGAGGAGGCGAGTGATGGGGGCGAGAGAGAGAGGGGGGACACAGAATGAGAGGGGGAGGGAGAGAGAGGTGAGAGAGAGTGAAAGGGGGCGAGAGAGAGAGGGGCGAGAGAGAGAGGGGAGCGACAGAGAGAGGCATGAGAGAGAGAGGAGTCCGAGAGTGAGAGAGGGGTAGCGAGAGTGAGAGAGGGAGGGCAAGAGCGAGAGTGAGGTGCGAGAACAAGAGAGCGGGGCAAGAGAGAGAGAGAGGTGGGCGACAGAGAGAGGGCGCAAGAGAGAGAGAGAGGGGGTGAGAGAGAGGGGAGGGGCGAGAGAAAGGGATCCGAGAGCGAGAGAGGGGTGGCGAGAGCAAGAGAGTGGTGCGAGTGAGAGAGAGGTAGGCGAGAGAGAGGCGTAAGAGCGAGAGATGAGCGAGAGAGCGGAGCGACAGAGAGAGGGGACGAGTGTGAGAGGAGAGAGAGGGAGGGCGAGAGAGAGAGAGAGGGGGTCGATAGACAGAGGGGGAGAGAGAGAGGTGGGAAGAGGGAGAGGGGCGAGAGACAGAAGGGGACGACAGAGAGGGGCGAGAGAGAGTGGGCGAGAGCGAGAGAGGGGGCCGAGAGAGAGATGGGACGAGTGAGAAAGGATGAGAGAGAGAGCGGAGAGAGAGGAGAGAGGGAGGAGGTGCGAGAGAGAGAGAGGGGCGAGAGAGAGAGTGGTGGTGCAAGAGAGAGACGGGCGAGATAGAGAGTGGGGCGAGATAGAGGGGGTGAGAGAGAGAGAGAGGGTGCAAGAAAGAGAGAAGTGGTGAGAGAGAGGGTGGAATAGAAAGAGGTGGTGAGGGAGAGAGGCCAGTGAGCGAGAGGGGGAGAGAGCTGGGGCGAGAGAGAGAGGGGGCGAGAGAACGTGGTGAGAGAGAGAAATGTGGTGAGAGAGTGAGAGGGGTCGAGACAGAGAGTTGCCAAGTAAGAGAGCGGTGGCAAGAGAGGGAGGTGAGAGAGATAGGCAAGGCCAGGGCTGACGAGAAAGGCCTTGGGGATGGGAGGAGTTCTATGGTGGGTTGGTGTTGGACCGGGTTGTGTGGGGAGGATGGAGAGGGTGGTGTTGTACTGGGTTGGAGTGAACGGGTCGGATTTGGACCGGATTAGAGGTCGGGGTGAGGTATTGGACTGGGTTGGGGTGGCTCGGAGGGTCAGGTTGGGGCAGTGTTGGACGGCGGTGAGAGTCAGACTGGGCGCGGTAAGTGGACTGCAGTGAGGAACAGGCTGGAGGTCGTGTGTGGTCGGCGGTAAGGATCAGGATGGGGACGGTGTGTGGATGGCAGAGAGTCAGGCAGGGGGCGGTGTGTGGATGTCAGTGACAGTCAGGCTGGTGGCGGTGTGTTTGGCGGTAGGGGTCATGCTGGGGGTGGTATGTGGATGGCAGTGAGGGTCAGGCTGGGGAAGGGTGTGGACGTTGGTGAGGGTAAGGCTCTGGGCAATATTGAACGGCAGTGTGGGTCAGGCTGTGGTTGCATGCAGACGGCCGTGAGGGACAGGCTGGGGGCAGTGTATGGGAGACAGTGAGGGTCAGGTTGGGGGCAGTGTGTGGGCACCGTTGAGGGTAAGGCTGTGGGCTGCGTGTGGGCAGCAGTGAGAGTCAGGCTGTGGGCAATGTTGAATGGTGGTGAGGGTCAGGCAGGGGGCTGTGTTGTCGGTGATGAGGGTCAGGCTGGAGACATTGATGTCGGCAATGAGGGTCAGAGAGGAGATGGTGTGTGCGGCATTGATGGTCAGGCTGGGGGCGGTGTGTGGGCGACGGTGAGTGTCAGGCTGGGGCTGTGTTGGACAGCGGTGAGGGTTAGGTTGGGGGCAGTGTTGATGTCGGTGAAGGTGATGTTGGGTCGGTGTTGGATGGCGGTGAGGTTTAGGCTGGGGGCAGTGTTGGACGATGGTGTGAGTCAGGCTGGGGGCAGTGTTGGATGGCGGTTAAGGTCAGGCTGGGGGCAGTGTTGGACGACACTGAGGGTAAGGCTGGGGGCAGTGTTGGACAACGGTGAGGGTCAGGCTGGGGGCAGTGTTGGAGGGTGGTGAGTGTCAGGCTGGGGACAGTGCATTGAAGGCAGTGAGGGTCAGGCTGGGCCGTTGTGTGCATGGTGGTGAGAGTCAGGCTGGGAGCGGCGGTGAGGGGCAAGCTGTGGGTGGTGTTGAACGGTGGTGAGCGTCAAGCTGGGGGTGGTGTTGTACAGCGGTGAGGGTCATGTTGGAGGAGGTATGTGGACGGTGATAAGGGTCAGGCTGGGAGCAGTGTAGAACTGCAGTGAGGGTGAGGCTGGAGGTGGTGTGTGGACGGCAGTGATATTCAGGCAGTGTGCGGTGCGTGGTCGGTGGTAAGGGTCAGAGAGGGGGCGGTGTTGAACATCGGTGAGAGTGAGGCTGGGCTGCTGTGTGGACGGCAGTGAGGGTCAGACTGGGGATGGTGTTTGGACGGCAGTGAGTGTCAGTCTGGTGGAGGTGTGTGGACGCTGGTGAGGTTCAAGATGAGGGCAGTGTGTAAGCGGTGGAAAGGGTCAGGCTGGGGGCAGTGTTGAACGGAGGTGAGGTTGAGGCTGGGGGCAGAGTGTGGATACCAGTGAGGATCAGGCTGGAGGCGGTGCATGGACAGCACTGAGGGTCAGTTTGGAGGCAGTGTGTGAACGGCAGTGAGTGTAAGGCTGGGGGCGGTGCGTGGACGGCACTGAAGATAAGGCTGGGGGTGGTGTATGGGCAGCAGTGAGGGCCAGGCTGGAGGCGGTGTGTGGATGGCAGTGCGGGTCAGGCTGCGGCCGGTGTGAGGACGGGGTTGAAGGTCTGGCTGGGGGTGGTGTGAGAACGGCAGTGAGAGTCAGGCTGGGTACAGAATGTGGATGGCGGTGAGGGTCCAGCTGCGTGCGGTCTGTAGACGACAGTAAGGGTCAGTCTGGGGTGGTGTGTGGATGGCAGTGAGGGTCAGGCTGAGGGCAGTGTGAGGATGGAGTGAGGGTCAGGCTGGTGGCGGTATTTGGGCGGTGGTGATGGATAGGCTGGGGTGGTGTGTGGACGTCGGTGAAGTTTAGGCTGGGGTGGAGTTGAACAGCGGTGACGATCAGGCTGGGGGCGGCGTGTGGACGGCAGTGAGGGACAGGCTTGGGGCGGAGTCCGGATGGTGTTGAGTGTCAGGCTGGGGTCAGAATGTGGAGGGCGGTGAGGGTCCGGCTGCATGCATGCGATGTGTAGACGACAGTAAGGGTCATGCAGGGGGCGGTGTGTGGACGACAGTAAGGGTCATGAAGGGGGGCGGTGTGTGGATGGCAGTGAGGGTCAGGATGAGGGCAGTGTGAGGATGCAGTGAGGGTCAGGCTGGTGGTGGTATGTGGGCGGTGGTGAGGGTCAGGCTGGGGCGGTGTGTGGACGTCGGTGAGGTTTAGGCTGGGGGTGGGGTTGAACAGCGTTGAGGTTGAGGCTGCATGCAGAGGGTGGACACCGGTGAGGGTCAGGCTGGAGGCTGTGTGTGGGCAGCAATGAGGGTCAGAGTGGAGGTGGTGTGTGGATGGAGGTGAGGGTCAGGCTGGGGACGGTGTGTGGACGGCGATGAGGGTCAGGCTTGGCTTGGCGTGTGGACGTCGGTGAGGGTCACGCTGGCAGCAGGGGTGAGGGTCAGGCTGTGTGTGGTGTTGAACGGAAGTGAGGGTCAGATTGGGGCCAGTGTTGAACAGCGGTGAGGGTCAGGCTATGGGCGGTGTTGAACGGTGGTGAGGGTAAGACTGCGGCCGGTGTTAAACGGCAGTAAGAGTCAGGCTGTGGGCAGTGTTGAACGGCGGTGAGGTTCAGGCTGGGGGCGTTGTGTGGATGGAAGTGAGACTCATGTTGGGGGCAGCGTGTGAACGGCGGTGAGAGTCAGGCTGGGGGCAGAATGTGGATGGCGGTGAGGGTCCGGCTGCATGCGGTCTGTAGACGACAGTAAGGGTCAGTCTGGGGTGGTGTGTGGATGGCAGTGAGGGTCAGGCTGAGGGCAGTGTGAGGATGGAGTGCGGGTCAGGCTGGTGGCGGTGTGTGGGCGGTGGTGATGGATAGGCTGGGGTGGTGTGTGGACGTCGGTGAAGTTTAGGCTGGGGTGGGGTTGAACAGCGGTGAGGATCAGGCTGGGGGCAGCGTGTGGATGCCAGTGAGATTCAGGCTGAGGGCGGTGCGTGTGCGGCAGTAAGGGTCCGGTTGGGGGCGGTGTTGAACGGCGTGAGGTTGAGGCTGTGTGCAGAGAGTAGACACCAGTGAGGGTCAGGCTGGAGGCAGTGTGTGGACAGCAGTAAGGGTCAGAGAGGAGGTAGTGTGTGGATGGCAGTGAGGGTCAGGCTGGGGATAGTGCGTGGACGGTGGTGAGGATTAGGCTGGGGATGGCGAGTGGACATCGGTGAGGGTCACGCTGGGAGCGGCGGTGAGGGTCAGGCTGTGTCCGGTTTGAATGGCGGTGAGGGTCAGGTTGGGGCCAGTGTTCATTAACAGTGAGGTTGAGGCTGGGTGCAGAGGTTGGACACCGGTGAGGGTCAAGCTGGAGGCTGTGCATGGAGGGTCAGTGTGGAGATGGTGGGTGGATGAAGATGAGGGTCAGACTGGGGACGGTGTGCGGACGGCGACGAGGGTCAGGCTGGGGACGGTGTGTGGATGGCGACGAGGGTCAGGCTGGGGACGGTGTGTGGACAGCGACGAGGGTCAGGCTGGGGAAGGTGTGTGGATGGCGGTGAGGATCAGGCTGGGGCGGTGTGTGGATGGCAGTGAGTTTCAGGCTGGGGACGGCGTCTGGACATTGGTGAGGGTCACGCTGGGAACAGCGGTGAGGGTCAGGCTGTGTGTGGTGTTGAACGGAAGTGAAGGTCAGGTTGGGAGCAGTGTTGAATAATGGTGAGGTTGAGGCTGGGTGCAGAGTGTGGACACCGGTGAGGGTCAGGCTGGAGTCTGTGTGTGGACAGCAGTGAGGGTCAGCGTGGAGGCGGTGTGTGGACGGAGGTGAGGGTCAGTCTGGGGACGGTGTGTGGACGGCGATTAGGGTCAGGCTGGGGACAGTGTGTGGATGGCGGTGAGGGACAGGCTGGGGACAGTGTGTGGACGGCAGTGAGGTTCTGGCTGGGGACGGCGTGTGGACGTCGGTGAGGGTAATGCTGGGAACAGTGGTGAGAGTCAGGCTGTGAGTGGTGTTGAACAGAAGTGAGGGTCAGGTTGAAACCAGTGCAGAATAACGGTGAGGTTGAGGCTGGGTGCAGAGGGTGGCCAATGGTGAGGGTCAGGCTGGAGGCTGTGTGTGGACAGCAGTGAGGGTCAGCGTGGAGGCATTGTGTGGACGGAGGTGAGGGTCAGGCTGGGGACGGTGTGTGGACAGCGATGAGGGTCAGGCTGGGGGCGGAGTGTGGGTGGCAGTGAGCTTTACACTGTGGGTGGTGTGTGGATGGCAGCGAAGGTCAGGCTGTCGGCAGTGTGTGGACGCCAGTGAGGGTCAGGCCGGGGGCGCAGTGTGGATGACAGTGAGAGTCAAGCTGGGGGTGGAGTGTGGACGACTGTAAAGGGTCAGTCTGGTGGCGGCGTGGGGTGGTGGTGAGGGACCGGCTGGGTGTGGCGTGAGGACGGCAATTAGTGTCAGGCTGTGGGCGGTGTGTGGGCGGCAGTGATGGTCAGTCTTGGGACAGCGGTGGGCGTTAGACTGGGGAGGTGTGTGGGTGGCTGAGAGGGTCAAGCTCGGGCCGTTGTTGGATTGCAGTGAGGGTCAGGCTAGGGGCAGTTTTGGACGGCGGCGAGGATGAGGCTGGGGGCGGCGTGTGGACGGCAGTGAGGGACAGGCTTGGGGCGGAGTCCGGATGCTGTTGAGTGTCAGGCTGGGGACAGAATGTGGAGGGCGGTGAGGGTCCGGCTGCATGCATGCGATGTGTAGACGACAGTAAGGGTCATGCAGGGGGCGGTGTGTGGATGGCAGTGAGGGTCAGGATGAGGGCAGTGTGAGGATGCAGTGAGGGTCAGGCTGGTGGTGGTATGTGGGCGGTGGTGAGGGTCAGGCTGGGGCGGTGTGTGGACGTCGGTGAGGTTTAGGCTGGGGGTGGGGTTGAACAGCGGTGAAGGTCAGGCTGGGGCGGTGTGTGGACGTCGGTGAAGTTTAGGCTGGGCATGGGGTTGAACATCGGTGAGGTTGAGGCTGCATGCAGAGGCTGGACACCGGTGAGGGTCAGGCTGGAGGCTGTGTGTGGACAGCAATGAGGGTCAGAGTGGAGGTGGTGTGTGGGTGGATGTGAGGGTCAGGCTGGGGATGGCGTGTGGACGTCGGTGAGGGTCACGCTGGCAGCAGGGGTGAGGGTCAGGCTGTGTGTGGTGTTGAGCGGAAGTGAGGGTCAGATTGGGGCCAGTGTTGAACAGCGGTGAGGGTCAGGCTATGGGCGGTGTTGAACGGTGGTGAGGGTAAGGCTGCGGCCGGTGTTAAACGGCAGTAAGAGTCAGGCTGTGGGCAGTGTTGAACGGCGGTGAGGTTCAGCCTGGGGGCGTTGTGTGGACGGCACTGAGGGTCAGGCTGTGGGCGGCATGTGGGTGGCAGTGAGGGACAGGCAGCGAGCAGCGTGCTGATGGTGGTGTGGGCAAGGCTGGGGGCAGTGTGTGGATGGCGGTGGGGATAAGGCTAGGGGCTGTGTTGAGCAGCGGTGAGGGTCAGGCTGGGGGTGGAGTGTGGACGGCACTGAGGGTCAGGCTATGGGCGGCATGTGGGTGGCAGTGAGGGACAGGCAGCGAGCAGCGTGCTGATGGTGGTGTGGGCAAGGCTGGGGGCAGTGTGTGGATGGCGGTGGGGATAAGGCTGGGGACGGTGAGTGGACATTCCTGAGGTTCAGGCTGGGGGCGGTGTTGAACAGTGGTGAGGATCAGGCTGGGGGAGGCATGTGGGCGGCGGTGAGGGTCAGACTGGGGGCGGTGTGTGGACGGTGGTGAGGGTAGGGCGGTGGGCAGTGTGTGAACCATGCTGAAGGTCAGGCTGGGGGCGGAGTGTGGGTGGCAATGAGCTTTACATTGTCGGTGGTGTGTGGATGGCAGCGAAGGTCTGGCTGTCGGCGGTGTGTGGACGAGAGTGAGGGTCAAGCCGGGGGCGGAGTGTGGATGACAGTGAGGGTCAGGCTGGGGGTGATGTGTTGATGACAGTAAGGGTCAGGCTGGGGGCGGCGTGTGGGTGGCGGTGAGGGACCGGCTGGGGGTGGCGTGAGGACGGCGATGAGTGTCAGGCTGTGGGCGGTGTGTGGGCGGCAGTGAGGGTCAGTCTTGGGACAGCGGTGGACGTTAGACTGGGGAGATGTGTGGGTGGCTGAGAGGGTCAAGCTCGGGCCGTTGTTGGACGGCAGTGAGAGTCAGGCTGGGGACGTCAGTGAGGGTCAGGCTGTGGGTGGTGTGTGGATGGTGGTGAGTGTCACGATTGGGGCAGCGTGTATGCGGCGGTGGGCGTTCGACTTGGGGAGGTGCATGGTTAGCTGAGAGGGTCAGGCTCGGTGCGTTGTTAGACGGCAGTGAGGTTCAGGCTGGGGTCAGTTTTGGACGGCGGTGAGGGTCACCTGGGGGCGGAGTGTGGACGGCAGTGAGGGTCAGGTTGTGGGCAGCGTGTGGGCGGTGGTGAGGGTCAGGCTGGGGTGGTGTTGAAATTCTGTTGGTGTCAGGCTTGTGATGGTTTTTGTGGGTGTGAGTGTCAGGCTGGGGCATTTTTGGACAGCAGTGAGAGTCAGGCTGGGGGCGGTGTGTGGACAGCGGCGGGGGTCAGGCTGGGGGCAGTTTGTTGGCGGTGGTGAGGGCCAGACAGGGGACGGTGTGTGGACGGTGGTTAGGGTCAGGCTGGGGCTAGTGTGAGGACGGCAGTGAGGGTCAGGCTTGGGGCGGTGTCTGGACAGTGGTGAGGGTCAGGCTGGGGGTGGTGTGAGGATGGCAGTCATGGTCAGGCTGGGGGTGGCGTGTGGGTGGCGGTGAGGGTCAAAAGGGGAGCGGAGTGTGGACGGTGATGAGGGTCAGGATAGGGACGTTGTGTGGATGTCGGTATGGGCCATGTTTGAGGCAATGCGTGGACGTTGGTAAGGGTCAGTCCCGGGGCAGTGTGGGGACGGAGGTGAGTGTCAGGCTGGGGCGGGGTGTGGACGTCGATGAGGGTCACGCTGGGGGCGGAGTGTGGACGGTTGTGAGGGTAAGTCTGGGCGTAGAGTGTGGAAGGTGGTGAGGGTCAGGCTGGGTGCGGAGCGTGCACGGCAGTGTGGGTCAGGCTAGTGGCGGTGTGAAGACGATGGTGAGGGTCAGACTGAGTGCAGCGTGTGGATGTTGGTGAGCATCAGGCTGGGGACGGTGTGTGGGCGGCGGTGAGGATCTGGCTGGGGGTGGTGTGTGGACGTCGGTGAGCATCAGGCTGGGGACGGTGTGTGGATGTCAGTGAGGGTCAGGCTGGGTGCGTTGAGTGGACAGTGGTGAGGGTCAGGCTGGGGACGGTGTGTGGACGGTGATGAGGGTCAGGCTGGGGGTGATATTGAATGGTGGTGATTATCAGGCTGGGGGCAGTGTAGAACAGTGGTGAGGGTCAGGCTGGGGGTGGTGTGGAACGGCAGTGAGTGTCAGTCTGGGGGCAGTGTTGGACGGCAGTGAGGGACAGGCTTGTGTTGGTGTGTGGATGGTGTTGGGTTCAGGCTGGGGGCCGTGCATGGACGGCGGTGTGGGTCAGGCTGGGGGCGGTGTTGGACGATGGTGTGGGTCAGGCAGGTGGTGGTGTGTGGACGGCGGTGAGCGTAAGGCTGAGGGCGGTGTTGGATGGCGGTGAGTGTCAGGCTGGGTGCAGTGTTGGATAGCGGTGTGGGTCAGGCAGGTGGCAGTGAGTGGACGGCAGTGAGGGTGAGGCTGAGGGCAGTGTTGGACGGCTGTGAGGGTCAGGCTGGGGCGGAGTGTTGTGTGCGGTGACGGTCACGCTGTGGACGGTGATGAACGACGGTGAGGGTCAGGCTGGGGACAGTGTTAAACGGCGGTGAAGGTGAGGCTTGGGGTGGTTTTGGTGGTCTGTAAGCGTCAGGCTGGGGGCAGTGTTGGACGACAGAGAGTGTCAGGATGGGGGCGGTGTGTTGATGGTGGTGGGGGTCAGGCATTTGACAGTGAGTGGACGGCAGTGAGGGTGACGCTGAGGACAGTGTTGGACGGCAGTGACGGTCAGGCTGGGTGCATTGTGTTTTGTGCCGTGAGGGTCACGCTGAGGGGGATGTTGATCGGCGGTGAGAGAAAGGCTGGGGCAGTGTTGAACGGCAGTGAGGGTCAGGCTGGTGGGGGTGTGTGGACAGAGGTGGGGGTCAGTATTTGGCAATGCGTGGGCAGCTGTGGCAGGCCGACTGGGTGCGGTACGTGGATGGCGATGAGGGTGAGGCTGGGGGCGGTGAGGGTCAGCCTTGGGACGATGTGTGGGCGGCGGTGATGGTCAGGCTTGGGGCAGTGTGTATGCGGTGATGAGGGTCATGCTGGGGCGGTGCATGGATGTCGGTGAGCGTCAGGCCTGGGATGGTGTGTGTATGGTGGTGAGGGTCAGGCTGGGGGCAATGTGTGGACTGCGGTGAGGGTCTGGCTGGAGGTGGTGTTTGGATGGCAGTTAGGGTCAGGCTGGTGGCGGTGTGAAGACGGCGGTGAGGGTCAGATTGGGAGCGGTGTGTGGATGTTGGTAAGCATCAGGCTGGGGACGGTGTGTGGACGTCAGTGAGGGTCAGGCTGGGTGCGGTGCGTGGACAGTGGTGAGGGTCAGGCTGGGGATGGTGTGTGGACAGCGATGAGGGTCAGGCTGGGGGCAGTGCGTGGACGGTGGTGAGGGTCAGGCTGGGGACGGTGATGAGTGTCAGGCTGGAGGCGGTGTGTTGTCAGCAGCGAGGTTCAGGCTGGGGGCATTGTGTTGACAGCGGTGAGTATTAGGCTGGGGGCGGTGTGAGAACGGTGTGGATGGTCAGGCTGGGAGCAGCGTGTGGATGTCGGTGAGGGTCACGCTGGGAGCGGCAGTGAGAGTCAGGCTGGGAGCAGTGTGGAATGGCGGTGAGGATCAGGTTGGGGCCAGTGTTGAACAGCGGTGAGGGTCAGGCTGTGGGCGGTGTTGAACGGCAGTGAGAGTCAGGCTGGGGGCATTGTGTGGACGGCGGTTAGAGTTACGCTGTGGGCGTTGTGTTGGTGGCGGTGAAAGCCAGGCTCGTGACGGTGTTGGACGGCGGTGAGGGTCAGGCTGGGGACGGTGTGAGAACCGCAGTGAGGGTTAGAATGGGGGCAGTGTGTTGGTGGTGGTGAGGGTCAGACTGGGGGTGGAGTGTGGAAGGTGTTGTGGGTCAGGCTGGGGGCCCTGTCGGGGTGACGGTGAGGATGAGGCTAGCTGCGGTGTGTGGGCAGCGGTGAGGTCAGGATAGGGCGCTGTGTGGATGGCCGTGGGGGTCTGGCTGGGGACGGTGCGTGGATGGCGGTGAGATTGAGACTGGGGGCGTGTGTGGGCGGCGGTGAGGGTCAGGCTTGGGGCAGTGTGTTGTTGGGGTGAGGGTCCGGCTGGGGGCAGCGTGTGGACGGAGGTGGGGGTCAGGATCGGACGATGGATAGACGGTTGTGGGGGTCCGGCTGGGGGTGGTGTGTGGGCGGCGGTGAAATTCTGGTTTGAGGCAGTGTGTGGGTGGTGGTGAGGGTCCAGCTGGGGGAGGGTGTGAAGATGTCGGTGAGCGTCAGGCTGGGAACGGTGTGTGGGCTGCGGTGAGGCTCTGGCTGGGGTTGGTGTGTGGACATGGGTGAGCGTCCGGCTGGGAACGGTTTGTGGACAACAGTGAGGGTCAGGCTGGTGTGGTGAGTGGACGACCGTGAGGGTAACGCTGGGGATGGTATGTAGACGGCGGTGAGGGTCAGGCTGGGGGCAGTGTGTGGACATCAGTGAGGGTCAGGCTGGGGGCAGTGTGTGGATGTCAGTGAGGGTCAGGCTGGGGGCAGCGTGTGGATGTCAGTGAGGGTCAGGCTGAGGACAGTGTGTGGATGGCGATGAGCATCAGTCTGGGGTTGGTGTGTGGACGTCGGTGAGGATCAGGCTGGGTCGTGTGTGGATGTCGGTGACGGTCAGGCTCGGAGTGGTGCTTAGACGGCGGTGAGGATCAGGCTGGGGACGGTGTGTGGACGTCGGTGAGAGTCAGGCTGGGGACGGTGTGTGGACGGCAGTGAGGAGCAGGCTGGGGAGGTGTGCGGGTAGTAGTGATGGTCAAGCTGGAGGCAGTGCCTGGACGTCAGTGAGGGTCAGGCTGGGTGCGGTGCGTGGACGGCGGTGAGGGTCAGGCTGGGGACAGTGTGTGGATGGCAATGAGCATCGGGCTGGGGATGATGTGTGGACATCGGTGAGGATCAGACCCGGTCGGTGTGTGGACGTCGGTGACGGTCAGGCTGGGAATGGGGCATAGATGACAGTGAAGATCAGGCTGGGGACAGTGTGTGGACGTCGGTGAGGGTCAGGCTGGGGAGGGTGTGTGGACGTCGGTGAGGATCAGGCTGGGGACAGTGTGTGGACGTCGGTTACTGTCAGGCTGGGGGCGGTGTATGGACGGCAGTGAGGTTCAGGCTTGGGGTGCTGTGTCGACGTCGGTGAGCGTCAGTCTGTGGGTGGTGAGAGGACGGCTGTGAGGGTCAGGCGATGAAGTTCAGGCTTGGGGTGGTGTGTGGACGTTGGTGAGCGTCAGGCTGGGGTCGGTGAGAGGACGGCCGTGAGGGTCAGGTAACCCCGCCACCACACTGTTATCCATCCCCACGCCAAACCCCACCCCACCCCAATGTCGGTCCCCACCCCGATTCCCGCCCCACGCCTAACGCTGCCCCCACTCCCAGCTCCAGCCCCACACAAGGTCCTAGCTCCCAGCCCTGCCATGTTTTCACCATCCCTCCTAACCTCCCCCTCTCTGAGGATTTAAGATCAGTCCTCAGCAGATATCGAACAATTCTTCCGCCGCCTTCACCTCCGCGTCTACTTCTCCAACGAAGATTCTTGCCCACCCTCTGACGAACCCTTCTCCCGTCTCCAACATACCCCATCCACCTGAACACCCCATGCTGGTCTCTTACCCGCCTTCGATCTCTTCATAGCCAACTGCCGCCGTGACATTGACCGCCTCAATCTGTCCACCCCTCTCACCCACTCCAACCTCTCACCCTCATAATGTGCAACCCTCCACTCCCTCCGCTCCAACCCCAACCTCACTATCAAACCGGCAGACAAAGGAGGCATAGTGGTAGTTTGGCGCACCAACCTTTACACTACTGGGGCTAATTGGCAGCTCCTGGACATCTCCTCCTACTGCCCCCTTGACTATGACCCCACCTCCCACCACCAAAGCATCATCTCCCAGACCATCCATAACCTCATCCCCTCAGGGGACCTCCCATCCACCGCCTCCAACCATTTGGTTCCACAATCCCGCACCGTGCGTTTCTACCTCCTGCCTAAAATCCACAAACCCGACTACCCCGGCCGACCCATTGTCTCAGCCTGCTTCTGCCCCACCGAACTCATCTCTGCATACCTTGACATGGACCTGTCCCCCTTAGTCCAAGAACTCCCCACCTACATTCGGGACACCACACACGCCCTCCACCATCTCCATGATTTTCGCTTCCCCGGCCCCCAACTCCTTATCTTCACCATGGACATCCAGTCCCTATACAGGTCCATCCCATGACGAAGGCCTCAAAGCCCTCCGCTTCTTCCTTTCCCGCCGAACCAACCTGTACCTTTCCACTGACCCCCTCCTTCGACTGACTGAACTGGTCCTCACTCTGAACAACTTCTCTTTCTAATCCTTCCACTTCCTCCAAACCAAAGGAGTAGCCATGGGCACCCGCATAGGCCCCAGCTATGCCTGCCTCTTCGTAGGATATGTGGAACAGTCCATCTTCCGCAGCTACACTGGCCCCACCCCCCACCTTTTCCTCCGGTACGTCGATGACTGTATCGGCGCCGCCTCGTGCTCCCACGAGGAGGATGAACAGTTCATCCACTTTACTAACACCTTCCATCCCGACATCAAGTTTACCTGGACCTTCTCAGATTACTCCCTCCCCTTCCTAGACCTCTCCATTTCGATCTCGGATGACCGACTCAACACGGACGTCTATTATAAACCGACTGACTCCCACAGCTGCCTAGACTACACCTCCTCCCACCCTGCCCCCTGTCAAAACGCAATCCCATATTCCCAATTCCTTCGCCTTCGCCGCATCTGCTCCCAGGAGGACCAGTTCCAAAACCGTACAACCCAGATGGCTTCCTTCTTCAAAGACCGCAATTTCTCCTCAGACGTGGTTGACGATGCTATCCACCGCATCTCCTCCACTTCCCGCTCCTCCGCTCTTGAACACCGCCCCTCCAATCGCCACCAGGACAGAACCCACTGGTCCTCACCTACCACCCCACCAACCTCCAGATACATCATATCATCCTTCGTCATTTCCGCCACCTCCAAACGGACCCCACCACCAGGGATATATTTCCCTCCCCACCCCTATCAGCATTCCGGAAAGACCATTACCTCCGCGACTCCCTCGTCAGATCCACACCCCCCACCAAACCAACCTCCACTCCCGGCACCTTACCCTGCTATCGCAAGAAATGCAAAACTTGAGCCCACACCTCCCCCCTCACTTCCCTCCAAGGCCCCAAGGGATCCTTTCATATCCGTCACAAATTCACCTGCACCTCCATACACAGCATTTACTGCACCCGATGTGGCCTCCTATACATTGGGGAGACAGGCCGCCTACTTGCAGAACGTTTCAGAGAACACCTCTGGGACACCCACAACAGCCAACCCAACCGCCCCGTGGCTGAACACTTTAACTCCCATTCCCACTCCGCCAAGGACATGCAGGCCCTTGGCCTCGTCCATCGCCAACCATGGCAGCACGACAGCTGGAGGAAGAGCGCCTCATCTTCCGCTTAGGAACCCTCCAACCACAAGGGATGAAGGCAGATTTCTCCACCTTCCTCATTTTCCCTCCACCCCGTCTTTTCTCAGTCCTAACCCTAGGACAGCACCGCCTTCTTGACCTGCAATCTTCTTCCCGACCTCTCCGTCCCAACCCATCTCTGGCCTATCACCCTCACCTTAACCTCCTTCCACCTATCGTATTCCCAACGCCCCGCCCCCAAGTCCCTCCTCCCTACTTTTTATCTTAGCCTGCTTGGCACACCCTCCTCATTCCTGAAGAAGGGTTTATGCCCGAAACGTCGATTCTCCTGCTCCTTTGATGCTGCCTGACCTGCTGCGCTTTTCCAGCAACACATTTTTCTGCTCATCCTCCCTATACCATGCTTCTTTTAGCTTGTGATGAGTCTCTGCTGTATCTCCTGAATTACTCCCAGAAACTCTCTCAATTGCTGTTCCTTTCCTACTAGCCTACTCTCCCAGTCAATTCAACCCAGTTCCTCTCTCATGCCTTTGTTGTTGCATTTATTCAGTGGTAGTATTGTGAACTCTGAATCTATCTTCATCCTCGTAAATTGAAGAGTAGGTTAAATAATATTATGCTCACTGCAGCATAAAGCTTTCTTTACCTTAAGCTCCCTTATCAAGTCTGCCTCATTGCACAACTCTAAATCCAGTATTGCCCGTTCCCTCGTTGCACCATAAGCTGCTCAAAAAAGCCACCTCGTAGACATTCCACAAATTCCATTTCTTGCAAACCACTGCCAACCTGATTTTCCCAGTCCACCTGCATATTGAGATCCCCCAGTCACTGTAATTTTGCTTTTTCTACACATCTTTTCTATCTCCTGATGTGTCCTCCGCCCCAGCTCCTGACTACAATTTGCAGTCCTGTACATAACACCAACGCTGGTTTTTCACCTTTTCCGTTCCTCAATTGGAACCACACAGATTCTACACCATCTGTCCCTACTTTGAGTTTTGGGAATTGAGTGATGGGAATATAAAACATTTTAGCATTGTCACAAGTTCATAGTTTAGACATTCATTAAAAGTATTAAATTGTCAATTCCATTGGCCACAATCTATTTATTTGGCCAAATATTCTGTCTGTATTAGGGAAGAATGCACACATTTGAACCTGTTCGAAAAGTAAGATATGAAGAGGACACGAGTCTATAAATAGATTAATGTAGGTCAAGTGAACAGACAAATATTGTTGCATGCAGCATGGTCAGAAAAACTGTCTGTGCGCTCAAAGATGTTGGTGGGTAGAATTGAAAGGCAGTGTATGATTTCAATGGAGAGATTGGGTTGAGGCACAGAGGAACCGGACACTTGGATTTCAAAATAAAACCTTTAGGTGTACATAAAGTTTTGAAGGAGGTAAGATAAATTTAAAAACTTGCTCAAACAGAATACATTCAAAATTAGGGAAGATTTTCCATCGTCTTGCAGGGTCGTGGCGAGTCCACATCGAGAGAGTGATGGCCATAATGACATGCAAATCAGTTCAGAGAAGATTCACTAAACTAACTCATGTGAGGAACGTTTATTTCAGTAGGAAATTTTGAACTGACTGACTCTGGATCTGCTGGAGTTTAGGCGAACAACATGTGACCTTGGTAACCCCAGAATATTCCAAGTAGTCCTTTTAATTTGAACTCTGAAACAATATTTCAGCTTGTGAGAGAGATTACCAGGAGTGGATGGATAACAAAACAGAATAATATCTCAATAAAGAAGTTGTTGATTGTTTTAACCCACTCAAAGTGTCGTGTATTTGTGAACTCTCTTCCAAGATAGCAATGAAGGATAAGACACTGAATATTCCTAAGGCAGAGGCAGGCAGATTCTTGACGAAGAGTGACGCACAAACGTTGTAAGGGCAAAGGAGAAATGTGTGATTGTGGTCACAATCATATCATCCACGATCTTATCGCATGACGTACTCCTGATGCTATTTTCGACATTTCTGTTGTATTTAGATACTGAAAAATTATGGGACGATTCTCATGAAAATACAAACTTCTCCTTTCAGGTTATTAGGCACAACTTTCCATATGTTACTTTTAAACAGCCCTGGAAAAAAACACTCAGGAAAAAGATCAGGAGCATAGGGCAAAGTGAAAACCTCCCTTGAAACTGCTTTAAAAAACATATTGGGTTGAATGGATGTCTTTAATAGTGCAGATTCCTTTCAGTTATACTTGGGAGGTGAGTTTCGTTGGCAAGGCCGGCATTCTGTGGCCTATGTCTAATTTCTATTCAGAATATAGTGATAAACCCCAGGGCATTTCGTGGTGCAGGGACACGAGCAGGTATGTTACAAAGAGAGAAACGGGCTTCTGAACCATTTGATAGTGAAGGGAGAATGATATAGCTTCAAGTCAGTGTGCTGCGTGACCTTGGAGATTGTATTCTTCACCATTTGATACTCATAATCTATGGAAATAGTGAGACTACATTCTCTGTTTTCAACAATTTAAGTGATAGAGTCACACAGCATACAAACAGGCCATTCAGCCCAATACATCTACGGCAACCAGAAAACACCAACCTACATTAATTCCAGTTACCTGAAGACCATTAGCCTACTATGCCCTGGCATTTGTGCTTCAATGCTGCGTTATCTTATAATATCCATGCCTTGAGCTTTTTTGTTCTTTCAATATATGTGCGAAAAGGTTTCATGGAAATAGATCACACAATTTCAAAGGCAGCGACAAACCCATCAGACCAATAAAATGTCTACATTGTTCAATAATTATTAGAGAGTCGGATTGTCTTTTCAATTCATTTGGGATTTTAACGGAGCTCGACCAGCCTAATTGCCCTTGAGACGTTCCAGTCCACTTGAAGTTGGTCCATCCAAGTGGCTGTTGAGAGGGAGTGCCAGCAGTGCATCTCTTGTGCCGGTTCAGCTGGGAGTAAATATTACTGGCGGTGGTTGAAGTGTTAAACAAACCGCCATGCTGTGATGAACAGCTCGCAGGAAAACACAGGAATACTGACTCATTGTCAAAGCGAAAGTATGGGATGGAATTTATTATTTTTCAGAGAAATAGCAACCTTGCAGATACAAGTCTGTAATAATAAAGGGAAGTCTGATTCTATGTTATTGGTTTCCTTAAAATAATTATGTCAAACAACTGGAATAACGTTAGTGTTTTTGTTGGACGATGCCTGCACTAAGCATGTGAATTATCTTGAATGTTTTCAGAGATGGCTGGGCTGCCCTAGGTTGAGTAATTGCTGATAATCCATGGGATGATGCTGGCTTGTAATCTCGCCACTTACTGAGCACAGTTCGATGGAACAAACCAACAAGTTCCATTGGCTCGTGCTTCACAATACATCAAAGCTTTCATGGCTGCCACCACACGGAATCATGTAATAAAGACAAGGCCCATCGAGTCTACACCATCCAGTGCTGATACAAGTGCTTTATAAAGTTTGTGAGGTTACATTCCTAAATCATCTTCCCAGGCAATGCATTCTTGACACATATCATCCTCTGGGTTCAAAACAGATTCCACAATTCCTCTCTTAGCATTTTCTCTTTCATGTCAAACATTTCTACCCTTGTTTTTGACTCTTTGACGAAGCTGTTGTCTGTTCAGTCTGCCCGTACCTCTCATGCTCTTATCCACTTCTGTTAGGTTCACCCCTCACCCGTCTCTGCTCCAAAAGCAAATCTAGCCTATCTTCATGTTTTGAGTTCTCTTTTGTCTTGTTACATCTTCCAAAGTGCAGCATCTAACAGATTTCAGTGTAACCTTTTATCAGTCATTGACCTGGCCATCTGGCAATCCGTTTGTATCCTCCTGTACCCAAACACGTTTCTGCTCACTGTGATCCACCCAGTTAATCATTGTGTCATCCATAACATTGTTTATCATCCTCCAATATCCCCACCATCTCCCACATTCTTATCATCAACATTTATGAATTTCAGAAACAAACCTTGATTTTCTTCCTGTTCTGCAGATGTTGTTGCAGAATTGGGAATTCCAGTCTCTTGCTTTCCCTATTTTGGTGAATTTACAGCGTGAATCAGTTGCGGTATTTTGTGAGGGAGCCACAAATAGCATTTTAGGCATGGAGCTGAATTCTGCTTTAATACCCCGCCCCCTCCGCATGTATTATTCATAAGGATTGGAAATCATTAACCTTGGACTAGCTTTGGCACCTTGCCCTGCAAAAGTTTCATTTGATGTGGGCCTGGAGCTTATTCTTTACAATATTTGCTGCAGTAGTCAGAGTTGAAAGATCATTTTCATCTGCAGGATGGACACAGACTCATTCATTAATTTTGTTTGAAAGAGCTAAAGTAATGATGATAGAGATTGATTTAAATTCTGGATTATAAACACAATACAGAAGATCAATTCATGTTCTCATTTCTACATCGAATTGGAAGTGAATTAAAAGAACAAACACCCACTGATTTGAACATTGTTTAAATAGTGATGTCGTGTAGAACTAATGCATTAAGGAAGACCATATATCAATTTTCTTTTGAATATTGTGAGCACATTGTTCAAACAAACAGTGTACCTTTATTTTGCTCCTTATTCTTTCAACTGATCTTCCAATGTAATTTGAGGTGAGATAAGAGTGACTGCCCTTTCAATTGAAGCAGGACTTGACTGAGGGTGGAATCAAGGACCCTGAGCAAAACTGTGATTAATAGGAATTAGATAACATTTTGCACTGGTAATGGGAACAATGGGAAATGCAGTCTTTTCAAGAAACCTTCCAAGTTACATGTCATCCTGACTAGGGAATAATTTGCTGTTCCTTCACAAGTATATGTTAAAATTCTTAGAATGCTCCTACAAACAGCACTGTGTGGATTCGCATCACTTTGGATTAAAGAGATAAAAGAGGGCAACTCTGTGTCGCTTGGTTCAGAGCCATTGGGGATGACAAATAAACTCTGCCCTTGCTAGTGCCTTCCCAAACCCTGTGTGAGTATGTCCTGTGACATCAGGAGCATGATAAGACATTGATAACAATTGGGATCAGTACTTCAATCATTTACTTTCAGAGGATTGATTGTATGATGTCATGATCACCGAGTTCAACATTTTCAAAATGCATTATGACAGTGGCAATAAATTATCGGTATTTAGGGAGCTGTCACACACAGAGTGTTTTATTTTTCATTCAAAAACCATAACCAAATACTTAAGAGTCAATAGAAATGGCAGCTTCACTGTCCCCTTTCAGATCAGACAAATATCCACAGTCCACATAACAGGTTCTGAGCAGAGAGAAACACAATTAAGCTTTTGAGTCCAATATGAGTTTTTCAGAAGAGGATTTTTCTCAGACTAAATATGCTCCCTATGCTTCCCCCTGCAGACCCTGAAACATCTGTGGGAGTTTTGTCACTGTTTACTGCATGCATTTCAGGTTTAAATTTTTCGTTTGGGGGAGGGAGAGGGAGAGGGGACATGTTGTCTCAGACGTTAGCGCGGCTGTGTCACAGTATCAGTGACCCGTTTTGGGTGGGAGAGGGGAAGGTGGCATGGTGTCTCAGTGGCTAGCACGGCAGACTCACAGTACCAGGGACCGGATTTGGAAGGGAGAGGGAAAAGGGGCATATTATCTCAGTCGTTAGCACGGCTGTCTCACAGTACCAGGGACCCGGTTTGAGGGAGGAAGGCGAGAGGGACATGGTGTCTCAGTGGTTAGCACGACTGTCTCACATTACCTGCGACCCCGTTTGGGGGAAGTGTGAGGGGGGCCATGGTGTCTCTGTGGTTAGCACGGCTGTCTCACAGTACCAGGGACCGGTTTACGGAAGGAGGGGGAGGGGGCATGGTGTCTCTGTAGTTTGCACGGCTGTGTCACCGTAACAGGGACTCGGTTTGGGAGAGAGAGGGAAAGGGGGCATGGTGTCTCAGTGGCTAGCACGGCTGTCTCACAGTACCAGGGATCCGGTTTGGGAGGGAGAGGGAAAGGGAGCATGGTATCTCAGTGGTTAGCACGGCTGTCTCACAGTACCAGCGACCCGGTTTGGGGGAGGAAGGGGAGAGGGACATGGTGTCTCAGTGATTAGTACGACTGTCTCACATTATCATGGATCCCCTTTGGGGGAATGAAGTGGGAGGGGTCATGGTTTCTCAGTGGTTAGCACGGCTGCCTCGCAGCACCAGGGACACCGTTTGGGGTGGAAGGGGAGGGGGAGTTGGTGTCTCAGTGGTTAGCACGGCTGTCTCACAGTATCAAGAACCCGGTATGGGGGGGGAGGGGAGGGGGAGGGGTGCATGGTGTCTCAGTGGTTTTCACAGTACCAGGGACCCGGTTTTGGGGGGGAGGGTCTCATGGTGTCTCAGTGGTTAGCACGGCTGTCTCATAGTACCAGGGACCCAGTTTGGGAGGGAGAGTGGGAGGGGGATCATGGTGTCTCTGTGGTTAGCACGGCTGTCTCACATTACCAGGGACCCAGTTTACGGAGGGAGGGGGGATGTGCATGGTGTCTCAGTGGTTATCACGGCCGTCTCGCAGTACCAGGGACCCAGTTTACGGAGGGAGGGGAGGGGAAATGGTGTCTCAGTGGTTAGCATGGCTGCCTCACAGTACCAGGGTACCGGTTTGGGAGGGAGACGTGAAGGGGGCATGGTGTCTCAATGGCTAGCACGGCTGTCTCACAATACGGGACTCGGTTTGGGGGAGGGAGGGGGGCATGGTGTCTCAGTGGTTAGCACGGCTGTCTCACAGTACCAGGGATCCGGTTTAAGGAGTGAGGGGGACGGGGAGGGGGCATGGTATCTCAGTGGTTAGCACGGCTGTCTCACAGTACCAGCGACCCGGTTTGGGGGAGGAAGGGGAGAGGGACATGGTGTCTCAGTGATTAGTACGACTGTCTCACATTATCATGGATCCCCTTTGGGGGAATGAAGTGGGAGGGGTCATGGTTTCTCAGTGGTTAGCACGGCTGCCTCGCAGCACCAGGGACACCGTTTGGGGTGGAAGGGGAGGGGGAGTTGGTGTCTCAGTGGTTAGCACGGCTGTCTCACAGTATCAAGAACCCGGTATGGTGGGGGAGGGGAGGGGGAGGGGTGCATGGTGTCTCAGTGGTTTTCACAGTACCAGGGACCCGGTTTTGGGGGGGAGGGTCTCATGGTGTCTCAGTGGTTAGCACGGCTGTCTCATAGTACCAGGGACCCAGTTTGGGAGGGAGAGTGGGAGGGGGATCATGGTGTCTCTGTGGTTAGCACGGCTGTCTCACATTACCAGGGACCCAGTTTACGGAGGGAGGGGGGATGTGCATGGTGTCTCAGTGGTTATCACGGCCGTCTCGCAGTACCAGGGACCCAGTTTACGGAGGGAGGGGAGGGGAAATGGTGTCTCAGTGGTTAGCATGGCTGCCTCACAGTACCAGGGTACCGGTTTGGGAGGGAGACGTGAAGGGGGCATGGTGTCTCAATGGCTAGCACGGCTGTCTCACAATACGGGACTCGGTTTGGGGGAGGGAGGGGGGCATGGTGTCTCAGTGGTTAGCACGGCTGTCTCACAGTACCAGGGATCCGGTTTAAGGAGTGAGGGGGACGGGGAGGGGGCATGGTATCTCAGTGGTTTTCACAGCTGTCTTATAGTACCAGGGACCCAGTTTGCTTCCACCCTCAGGACTTTTGTATTGAATTTTCACATTCTCCCCGGGACTGCAAGTGTTTTCTCCAGGTGCTCCAGGTTCCTTCCACAGTCCAAACAGGTTCAGTCGATTGACCATTCTAAATAACCAATCGTGTGCAGCTCGGTGTATTAGCTATGTGAGATGCATGGATAGATTAATAGTCGGCTTAGCCATGGGAAATGCAGGAGTAGGGCATGAGGTGGGTCTGGGTGCAATGCTTTTCAGAGGGTCAGTGTGGATTCGAAGGGCCTCGGTCCCATAAAATAAGGGAAAAAATATGGTATATCAAACAATGGAACATACTGGAAGCCTGAACCAAAAAGAAACAGAGTGCAGGGGAAATGGAGCAGGTTTGGCAGCCTGTGTCGAGAGAAAAACAGAGTTAACCTGTTGAGTCCACTGACCATGTATCAGATCTGAAAGCAGCTGGGAATTAGTCTAATGTCTGTTGGTGGGACGAGATTAATATACGGGGAAATAGAGAGATAGAATACATAAACAAAGGGATTATTAATAATCAGCTGAGATGGAAATAAAATGCAACTTTATTTTAATTTATTTTTCACCTCCTCCCATATTCCTAAGTTTCATGCACATGTGGGCATATATCCACGTCCCTGTTTGAAGTAAGTTTTGTCCCCTCTATGTCTTTCCTCAGTGTGGCCATCTTCATTCCTTTATGCATGGGACATGTTTGATGTTGGCTGGGCCAGAGTTTATTTCTCTTTCCTATTTGCTCTTGAGAAGCTGTTGGGGAACTGTCTTTCTGAACAACGTTACTTCGATGTGCTGTCGGCTGCCAGTGCTCAGGTCTAACTGGTTTCACTTCGTTGAGATATTGTAGTGTGAAACTGAATGGTTGGCTTGGTCATTTCAAAGGACATTTGAGAATCTACCGTTGCTGAGGGTCTGGAGTAACATGTAGGTCAGACCAGTGAAGGTACTAAGTTTCCTTCCCTGAGGGACGCTAATGAGCCAGGGTTTTTTAGTTTTAACAACCATCAATGTTTCATTAGATTGTTAATTCCAAATATTTTCTTGAATTCAAATTCTACCATCTGTTGTGTGTGTGTGGGGGGGGGGGGGGGGGGGGGGATTGAATGCCGGGTTTCGGTCATTACCTGGGTTCCTGGATTAATAGTCTGGAGAAAATAAAACGAGACCATCACCTCCCCAGCAACTCCATCAGCAATAGCAGTGTTGCTATTATCATGACAGGTAAAGAAAATTGTGCAGTTACATTGCCAAATACTTCCATGGAGAACAAAGCTGTTAATATTTCAGGTGACAGCGACTATGCAGATATCCTATGGATTTGCAGCCCAGAAAAGAAACAGAAGCGAAAAGAAATTGTAACATTGAGTGGATGTGCCTGTCTGCAGCGTTTTGACTTGTTCCTGTCGTGGAAAGTCAGTGGAGGTTCTCTGGATGATTTTCTCAGATTTGTGGTTTCAGCTGCTGCGATCATTCAGGGAGTTTCGAGTGTCTAGTGTTCCCACTCTGGACAAGGTGTGGACACTGCATTTAGAGAGTGTCTGGGTCGACAGGGAGGAGCAGGATACTGCACTATCCTTTTGAAATTTCCACAAATATTTCCGAATGACATACTTTTCCAGACGCAAAGTGTGAAGCCAGTTTATTTCAACAATGTGGATGTCACAGAGCTGTGAACTCTCATTCAGCATATCCAATCGTCTCACACCAAGGAGAGGACTGTACTCAAAATCTGCAACAATGGTTTTGTTCTGGAATATTCCAGGCAGGAATGGGTGACATACCCATTATGCCAGAGTGCCATCCTCTTGTGTATTCATAAGATGACAGAGGTTATGGTGAGGTAAATATGTTGGTTCTGTCTCCACCGAGGAAGCAACAGAATATCCTCCTGAAATATTTTAAGGAGCAGAGTGACTGGGGCAAATGAGAAGCCGCAAGACATTAGAATTATTAAAGTGGAAATACTTGGGGAAAACTCATTGTATTGATGCTTGGTAAGTTTTTGGACCAGATGAGTGATGAATTGAGAGGGTCACAGACTTAGGGATGGAGTGTTGCGTTTGCTGGATAAATTTGTCCGGAGCAGGAATGAATACAATGGGTCAGTGGCCACCTTCTGTACTGTCAATTCCATAACTCTATGAGGGAGGTCAAAGTTGGTCAAAGCGCTTTATATCCTGGAAAGTGTCCTGCACATTTGAAAGTAGCTACTGTGCTCGCAAATGTTTAAAACAGAAGAGAGAGGGACAAGACAATATCAACTGATGGATAAACTGATGTCAGTTATGAGGAAAATATTAGAATTTTTTCGTCAGTAATAACAACTAGATCTTTGGAGAATAATGATATGATTTGCAGAGTCAGCCTAGATTCAGGGAAGGGAAATTTGTTTTCGATAAAGTAGTAGGAGTTTTTGGAGGGTGTAGATTGTGACATTGACAAATGAGACCCAATGGGAATGGTGCATTTAAATTTACAGAAGGCATTTGACAGGTGAGCGAAGAACGTTAGAGTCCTTCTGTCAGGGGTGAATATACTATATGGATTGAGAATTGGATAATAGGGAGAATACAGAGTGTAAGTTCCTGCTCTAAACTGAAGGTCATTGCTAATAGGGTATCAAATCTATCAGTAATTGGAGCATAGCTGTTCACAAGGAAAAGAAATAATTTGAATGTGAGCAACAAATGCAGTCCTTTCCATTTTGTATTGGTTAGAAGATGAGCGATTGGGAACTGCAGTTGTTAAAAGACAAGTAATCAGGACAGTGAATGGTATATTGTCCTTCATTATAAAATTATTCAAGTAAAGGAGTAAAGACATCTTCCTGCAGTTGTAGAGTGTTGCTGGGACAGTATTTGGGGCACTGTTGGCAGATTGTCTCTCCTTTATAAGGAACGATTTTGTTGCGATCGAGAGTGCAAAGGAGTTTCACTAGACTAATCCTTGGATGGTAAAGAGAGTATAAAGGAAATGAGTGTTTAATCTGTAGCACTGCGAGAGAATAGCAGGTGATTACATTTAAACTTGAGGATTATGGATTAACACTCATTATGTCCAGAAAAAGACGGTGATTTGTGAGAAATTGCATTTTCCACATGATATGTTTTTCCCATTATTTCACGTACCTGTGTCGAATCCCCATGTTGGTTGAAATGGAGTTTTGTGCTCTAAGTGAGCTCTCACTGTCTCAGTGTGCAGTTGTGTGCGCCCCTGCACTGTTCATAAATCTGTCAGTAGCCACAATGCCTTATTCCTGAAAGAGCAAGACATTCCCACAAGCTTCTGACCTCCACAGGAACGTCAGTCTGTCTTCTCAGAGATATAAGGTATTTTCTTGAGACTTTGCACAAACCATCCTTTTACCATCCTCACCTTTAGCAAACCCCACATTAAAGTGACACGTGTCTACCACGAGCAATAGAGCCAGGAGGAACAACATGCAGCAGTCTATCTGTGGGGTATCAGTCACATCCTCCTGTTTCTGAATAAGTAACTTGACAGGCTGCAATGTCTCTTCCTGGTCATATGGAAGTGGCTCAAGGACCGGACTTAGCGACTCCTGGTTCCTCTTTAACATCTCGATGTACAGACTACACTCTTTCCCTATTTGTGTAATAGACAGAAAGGACTGAATGGGCTTATCCAATAGTTTCAATGGGTTGAATGGCGTCCTTATATTCCTTGCAAACCAGTGAGGTCCTGAATGAGATCCTCATATTTAACTGTGGAGATGAGAAATGTCTAGCAGGACTGTTACATGAATTTTACCTACAGCACAGTTTAAATGCTAACCAGGTCTTGCTGCGCGTGGACACAGACTGCTTCAGCGGCAGACAGGTGACAACTTATTCTGAATATTACGCGATCTTCAGAGAACATCTCCCACTTCTGACTGTATGCTCCGAGAAAGATGTTGAAGCAGCAGAAGAAAACTACCTAGAGGATGCCTGCAGAGATGTCCTGTGACTGAGATGGTTGATCCTCACCAAACACAAACATCTTCCCTTGTACTCTGAATGGCCTCTAACCAGTGGGGAGTTTAAACATCATTCCCATTACATTATATTCTCATCGGGTTCCTTGATACCATCCTCAGTTAAATCCTGCTTTGATATCAAGGCCTGTCACTCTTACCATGTGTTCATATTTTGGTTCATGTCAATAGGTCATGGTGTATGTGCACGGAGTGTTTCCTTCTCACAGAGTATAGTGACTGTTGGGACTTCTCTAATCCAGAGGGTTAAGGGAGATGGATCACAGAGAAGTTTGGTGTGGTGGGGTGCACAATGGATATTTGACGATTCAGAGAGTTGAGGGCTGAAGGAATTGGTCACAAAAGAGGAATAGAGGCATTGAGCAGATCAGTCCTGATCTTATTGAAGGGAAAGACAGTCTTAAAGGGCTGAATGACTTATTTGTGTTTCTGTTGTTCTCGCATTCTGTTATTGGAAAGTTATTTTCCTGGAAAACCTGTTATTGAAGATTGCAGTCAGGGAGACCAGATGATTTTGTGTGCCAGCTCTGGGTGAGGTATCGGAGCTGTACACATAATGAATCTGGGTCTGCAACATAACCAACAAATGAACACAGTTCTGTAAAGAGAGTGGAGTAGGATGTTTCACACTGGCACCGACTCTTTCTTTTCCCAAGAATATTTTCCAACACCATAACAAACTGCCTTCAGGCACTAAAATAAAAAGTGAGGACTGCAGATGCTGGAGATCAGAGCCGAGAGTGTGGTGCTGGAAAAGCATAGCAGGCGAGGCAGCATCCGAGAAGATAGAGAATCGACATATCAGGCATAAGTCCTTTGTCAGGAATCCTGATGAACAGTTTATGCCCAAAACGTCGATTCTCCTGCTCCTTGAATGCAGTCTGACCTGATGTGCTTTACCAGCACTACACTCTCGAGTCTTCAGGCCCTGAATGGTCTGCTTTGTTTCTGTGTACCAGCTTATCGAATTAAATGACATCCGAATGTTCTTGTCTAGCAGGTTTGAAGAGCTGAATGGAACATAGGGACGATGGACTGGGGAGCAGGAATGAGTAATTAGACACGTTGAGCCTTCTCCAACAGACAGTAAGATTGTGGCTGATCAGTTTGTGGTCTCAGCCCCAATTTCCTATGTGTAGTTCATTGTCCTTCACTGTCCAATATCTAACTAACAGCTTTGACAAAACGCAAACACACAGGCACCACAAACTTCCGGGGAAGATCATCTCCACTCAAACAACCCTTTGTGAATTTCTCCTCATCCATACTCAGACTGCGGTTAGAGGGGTCGCTGTTTTATTTTTTAGTGCTGCTCCTCCACTGATAATTATAAATTTTAAATGTAACCAGGTTGGTGTTATGGCCAATGATACAGTTCTCAGACTATGTCACTTTCTTTGTGAGGGACAAGGCAGTTCGATATACTACATTTGTAAAAATAATTCACCAAATCAAAGATACTCAAAGTAAGATGGAAAGATGCATGACAAGCAGTTTGGACAGATATGCACATTAATATTTATCTTTCAATGCATAGATCAACACACTTTGTGCATACACACAGACACATACACAGGTGCACACACACACGCATACACATGCCTGAAGACAGACAGAAAAAAACTCTGCAGAATACCAGCTCAAATGAGCTTTACAAGAAATAGTTAAATTCAAGACAAAAAGGAAAAACAAAATAAATGCTATTCTGCCTCTGAGGTTATTTTGCTCACACAAGCTGTTGGCAATCAGATTCCTTCCTGTGAGATTTGGAGTTGGCGGAATTACCTTTGCTTCTGGCAATGTGGAGATTCAAATGAATCCTCAACGGGAATTCGTCGTGAATGGTAAAGATGCCTGACAGGTTTTGACCTCTCATACGTTACTATGAGAAGGAAGAAGGAAAGAGAGGGAGCAATAAGCTGTGGCTTCTCAAGCAGGTTGCATTCTCTCGATCTTTTAGCTGAAATATGCAATAATGTTATCTGACAACCCTTCTGGGTCATGTGAAGCCTACTTGAACATTCTCGGGATTGTATGACTCCATCCCTGTAACCTGCTCCCTGTAGGAACAATTTATAAAGTATAATTTGAAGATACGTTTGTACGTGTCCTCATAATTTTTGTCCAATAAATTCATGTCTTCAAAGTATCTGTTTTAAAATGAGTACATCGCTCTCTTAAATTTGAATCCTTAGTTCTAGTCTCACATAACTTTAGGAAATGTCCATCAGCTACGCAACTGATACACTATCCTCAAGATCTTATATGGTTCAGTATGAACATCACTCATTATCAATCCTGAAGTACTCTGGCCCTGTAGAGGTTTATAAAATCACGAGGGGCATGGAAATGGTGACATTTCCTTGATTGGGGGAATCCAAAACTATATCACATAAATTTAAGGCGAGAGGGGAATGATTTAAAAGAGACAAAAGTGGTAACCTTTTCATGGAGTGTATGGAATGAACTGTCAGCGGAAGTGTTGGAAGCTGGGACAATTACAATATTTAAAGCCCATTTGGTTTGGAGCATGAATAAGCAGTGTTCAGTGTGATATGGGCCAAATGCTGGCAAATGGGACTAGATTAATTTAGGACATCCAGTCGGCGTGGACAATAGAAAACATAGAAGATTGAACAGTACAGCACAGAACAGGCCCTTCAGCCCACGATGTTATGCCGACCATTGATCTTCATGTATGCACTCTCAAATTTCTGTGACCATATGCATGTCCAGCAGTCTCTTAAATGTCCCCAATGACCTTGCTTCCACAACTGCTGCTGGCAACGCATTCATTGCTCTCACAACCCTCTGTATAAAGAACCCACCTCTGACAACCCCTCTATACTTTACTCCAACCAGCTTAAAACTATGACCGCTCGTGTTAGCCATTTCTGCCCTGGGAAATAGTCTCTGGTTATCGACTCTATCTATGCCTCTCATTATCTTCTATACCTCAATTCGGTCCTCTCTGATTCTCCTTTTCTCTAATGAAAAAAGTCCGAGCTCAGTTAATCTCTCTTCATCAGATAAGCCCTCCAGTCTAGGCAGCATCCTGGTAAACCTCCTCTGAACCCTCTCCAAAGCATCCACATCTTTCCTATAATAGGACGACCAGAACTGGACGCAGTATTCGAAGTGCGGTCGAACCAAAGTTTTACAGAGCTACAAGAAGATTTCACGACTCTTAAACTCAATCCCCCTGTTAATGAAAGCCAAAACACCATATGCTTTCTTAACAACCCTTTTCACATCGGATGGCCATTTTAAGGGTCTGTGTACCTGCACAACAAGATCCATCTGTCCCTCCACACTGTCAAGAATCCTATCCTTAATCCTGTACTCAGCTTTCAAATTCTATCTTCCAAATGCATCACCTCGCATGTATCCAGGTTGAACTCCATCTGCCACCTATCAGCCCATCTCTGCAGCCTACAACAGCCCTCTATACTGTCAATGACACCTTCAACCTTTGTGTCTTCTGCAAACTTGCTGACTCATCCTTCAATACCCTCATCCCAGTCATTAATAAAAATTACAAACAGTAGAGTGCCAAGGACAGACCCCTGTGGAACACCACTCACCACTGACTTCAGGCAGAATATTTTTCTTCTACTACCAGTCGCTGACTTCAGTATCAGGACAGCTAAGTTCCCCTGTATCCCATTCCTCCTGACTTTCTAAATGAGCCTACCATTGGGAGCTTTATCAAATGCCTTGCTGAAGGTCATATACAGCACATCCACAGCTCGACCCTCATCAACTTTTCTAGTCACATTCCAAAAGAACTCGATAAGATTTGTGAGGCGTGACCTGTCCCTCACAAAGCCATGTTGACTGTATTTAATCAAGCCATGCTCTTCCTGATGGTCATAAATCTTATCCCTCAGAATCCTTTCTAACACTTTGCAGACTACAGACTTGAGACGTACTGGTCTGTAATTGTCACGGATTTCCCTATTTCCTTTCTTGAAGAGAGGAATTACATTTGCCTCTCTCCAGTCCTCAGGTACGACTCCAGTGGAGGGCGAGGATGCAAAGATCTTCGCAAGTGGCGAAGCAATTGCATTTATCGTTTCCCAAAGCAGCCGAGAACAAATCTGGTCCGGGCCTGGCGACTTGTCAATCTTAATGCTTGACAAAGTTTTCAGCGCAACAGCTTCCTCTATTTCTATTCATTCCAGCATGCACACCTGCTCTTCAAAGGTTTCATTCACTACAAAGTTCATTTTTTTTTCATAAAGACCGAAGCAAAAAACTTATTTATGGCTTCCCCTACCTCCTCAGATTCCGACACAAGTTTCCTATGCTATCCCTGATCGGCCCTACTCTTTCTTTGACCATTCTCCTATTCCTCACATGAGTGTAAAATGCCTTTGTGTTCTCCCTAATTGGTTCTGCCAAGCCTTTCTCGTGCCCCATCCTGGCTCTCCTCAGACCATTTTTGAGTTTCTTCCTCGCCTGCCTGTAATCCTCTAGAGCTGAGCTTGACCCTAGCCTCTTCCACCTTATGTAAGCTAGCGTTTTCCTTTTGACGAGAAGCTCCACCGCTGTCGTCATCCAAGGTTCCTTTATCTTGCCCCTTCTTGCTATTCTCAGAGGGACATATTTATTCATCACTCGTAACAACTGTACCTTAAAAGTCTCTACATGTCTATAGTGCCTTTACCATGGCAAAATTGCTCCCAGTACATGCTTCCTAACTCATGTCTAATCGCATCATAGCTTCTTCTTCCCCAATTAAATAACCTCCCATTTTGCCTAATCCTCTCCTTCTCCATAGCTATGTCGACCAAAGTTGGTCCAAAGTTGTAGAAGTTGGACCAAAGATTCTGTTTCCATGGTGTATGACAGAATAAGGCCTTCCTTCCAGGAAAAAAATAGTAAAGTGAAACATTTTTACAAAGACTCGAAAGCAATTGAGTTTAGATTACTTTACAGTGTGGAAACAAGTCCGTCGGCCCAACAAGTCCACACCAACCCTCTGAAGAGCAACCCTCCCAGACCTTTTCCCCTAGACCTAACAATACAATCAATTTAACTTGGACAATTCACTTAACCTGCACATTTTTGGACTGTGGGAAAAAAACAGAGCATCTGGAGGAATCCCACGCAGATACGGGGAGAATGTGCAAACTCCACACAGACAGTCGCATGAGGCAGGAATTGCACCCGGTTCTCTGGCGCTGTGAGGCAGCAGTGCTAACCACTGTGCCACCGTACTGCCCAGTATATTTGCGACTCAGTTTCGGGAATCATAGCGACATGCAATGCATCTAATGTGGCCTCAGGAATGCCCTGTACAGATGCAGTAAAACGTCCTGACAGCTTTTATATAAATTAGAGTCATTCCATATACCTTCCTAATCACTTGCTATTTTGAATAATAACTTTGTTTGATGTCTGTACCAGGATTCAAATATCCCTTTGCACACTGTGTTTTGAGACCCCACGTCATTTAAACAGTTTACTGTTGTTTTGCCTTTCTTTCACAATACAATCCTCGGTAGCCCAGCTTATACTGTTTCTGCTGAAGGTTTGCACACTAAACTCCCCTTCCTATATCCCATTATAGACTCTCTATCTACACTTGACATCTTATTGAATGACTATCTTGGTGGCTGAGCTAATTGTGCTCCACTACAATCAGTCCCCACATTCAAATCATTGACAGGTTCGAAATAGTTGTTGATCTTGCACTGATCTCTGAGGTACTACGCTAAGTTAAACTTTTCCAACCTGAAAATTAACATTTATCCCTTATGTCAATTTCCTGATAGTTACTCAGGGCTCCACGTTCCTGTGTGGCAGCCTAGAAAGTTTGGATGGCCTCCTCCTGTGCTGTGTATTGTACTCAAATGGCTGAATGACTTCATCTTCTCCCTTTATAATCCTTAGGGGGCAGAGGTCTCCTCGTGTCTCATTGTACCAATCCTGACTGGCTGAATGGGATCTTCCTTTCTCTGTAACAGCCTCGAGGTGTTGAGTGAGAGAACAACACATGGGGCAGGAGCAGCAGTTGGCCACTCAGCCCCTCGAGCCTGCTGCACCATTCGAAATGTGCATTGCTGACGTGATTGTAACTACACATCCCCTTCCTGTCTATTCCCAACAAACATGGATTCTCTTGTTCATCAAAGAGCTACGGAACTCAACCTTGAGTGTTTCAGGAACCCAGTCTTCACTGCTCCCTGGGGATGGGAACACCACAGATCACACAATCCTGAAGAGAAAGGAACATGCCCGTCTCAGTCTGAAATGGGAAGGTCCTTATTCACAAAATGTGTTTCCCTCAAACCAATCACCACTGTTTCGAAACACAATTACACAACAATTAGGAACAGATATAGACTATTCAGTCCCTGAAACCTGTCCACATTTCCATTAACTCTCTTCAATCAAATAATTACCAAATGTAGCCTCCACTGAAGTTAAAGGAATTCCAGATACTATAAGCTCACAAGAGTGTAGGAATTAAGAACATAGAACAATGCAGCACAGTACTGCCCTTCAGCCGTCAATGTTGTGCCATGCTTTTAGCCGTGGAAAAAGGAACCATACAGGGGAGTACTCAATGAATGGCAGCTGACTAGGAAGCTCAGAGGGTGTTTCTCCACATATCCCTGAATGTGACTGGACAGTGTAATAGCTAGTTAAGAAAGCACGTGGGACTGTAGGCTAAGACTTTATTCAACGAGGCAAAATACTATGAGCTAAAAATGCCATTCGTTAGGCCATAGATAGAATACTGTATGCAGTTCTGGGAGCCACATTACAGGAAGGGATTTGGTTTCTAAGTAACATCAGAAGCTATTGGGGTCTCAACAGAATTGGAAGCTTCAGTGGAAGTCTCCTAGCTGCAACTCTCTCTGAATTTTCACTTGATTTTTTTTTCCATCCTCGATTAGAGAACTGCATCTGAGAATCTGTGTCTGAACTTTCCTTTTTGCCAAGTATGTGTTTATGGGATATTTCTGTATCAGAACTCTTAATTAATAATGGTTGCTTTATCTATCATTGTGATAAGATTTCCAAAGGACTTATTTTTCTGAATTCCTATTTATTTGCATGTATTGTGTTTTTCTTAACGTCTTGTAGTTTGACCAGTCACATTGCATTTGGAACAGACACTTTACATTTTCTTGAAAATTAGAAAACTTTAGAGACTAGACCATCGCCTTCAAATATTTTTGAGGGGCTCTGGTGTTGCCAGTAACACGTGACTCCTTCCCTTCCTTTATAATTGGTTGGAGGCACGAAATGGGTTATCTCTACTATTCTCCAATCATTTCATTGAGCTGAATGAGTTCCTCGTGTTCCTGTGAAACTAGCGTGAGGCGCTGAATGAGCTCCTTTCAACTGTGGAAATGTGCAGTTTCCAGCAGTACTGCTGCATGAATGTTACCGACACTTCAACTCCACAAGCCTGAGTGTTGTCCAGGTCTTGGTGCACATGGACACAGACTGGCTCAGGAGCTGAAGGGGGACTTTTTTTCTGAACACTGCATGATCTTTAGTAAACACCCCCACTTGTCATCTTATGGTGTGGGCAAGTCATTTATGAAACAGCTGAAGATATTTGTGCTGAGGAAGCTACCTTGAGGATCTTTTGCTGACACGTCCAGGACTGCATGGACTTATGTACACAAAACACAATCATTGTGCTTTATGCTTTAAATAACTATAACTAGGGAAGTTTACAACTCATTCCCATTAAGTGAAATCCTGCTCATGCTCCTTGAGACCGACCTCAGTTAAATGCTGCCTTGATGTCAGGGCCAGATACTCTTCCCTGAGTCCTTGTGTTCCCATCTTTTGCTCATATCAACAGGTCGCGATGTGAGTGCAGGGAGTGCTTTTTAACCAGTCAGAGAGTTGAGGGATGTGATGAATTGGACATAAAGAGGATATTAGACCTTATGATCTTATTGTGGGGCAAGATAGGCTTGCAGGGATGGGGTGGGTGGGGGTGGTGTGTATGAATAACATACTATTGTTTGTGAAGTTCTCACGTTCTGTTATTGGAAAGTAGGACTGTTATTTTCCTGGAAGCTCTGTTATTGAATATTGCCAGATTTTCTGGACCATCTCTGGGTGAGGAATGGGGCTGTATTCAAAGTGAAACTGGGTCTACAACTTGACCAACAAACGAAGCACAAGTTGCAGAAAGGGGAAGCTCAGTTAGGAGTGATGCGGAGCCTCTTTCACACTGTATCCTGGGTTTTCCAATTACACTTTCCAAGCTAGCCCAAACTGGGTTTGACAGTTTTGAGGGGACAGTTTAGAGAAAAGGGACCAGCTTTGTGACACTGTGCAAGTGGTGTTCCACAGGGACCTGTGCAAAATCCATTTTGTTTGAAATTTGTACAAATGATTTAGATGAGAATTATGGAAAGCGTGGTTAGAAAGATTATGGATGAAACCAAGATAGGCTATATAGTGGATAGTGAAGATTGCACAGGGACCTTAATCAAATGGCTTAACGAATCTTAAAGTTGTACAGCGCGGAACCAAACACCTTTGACCAATTCGTCCATGCCAACCTAATTTCCTCAATTAATCTTGGCCTATTTGGGTCGGTGCAGGGCTCAGTGGTTAGCACTGCTGCCTCATTGTACCAGGGTGACTGACTGTGTGGAATTTGCACATTCTCCCTGTGTCTGCGTTGGTTTCCTCCATCGTCCAAAGATGTGTAGATTGGGTGAATTGGCCAGACTAAGTTGCACATAGTGTCAGGTGTATTAGTCAGGGGTGAATTTGGGTGGATAATTCTTGATGGGTAACTCTTCAAAGGTTGGTGTGGACTTATTGGGCAAAACGGCCTGTTTCTACACTGTAGGGAATCTGATCTATTTGCCAGCAATTTGCCCATATCATTCCAAATCCTTCCTAGTAACATACCCATCTGGGTGCCTTTTAAATGTTGTAATTATATCACCTTCCACCACTTCCTCCGGCAGTTCATCATATACACGCTCCACTTTCTGAGTGAAAAAGTTGCCCCTGAGCTCCCTTTAAAATCTTTCCCCTCTCACTTTAAATCTACGTCTTCTCATTTTGGGCTTCCAAATGTGGGGAAAAGATCTTGACTACTCACCCTCTCACGCCCTTCATAAATTTATAAACTTCTAGAAGGTGCAAATGTGACTCCAACCCTGGGCCTGTCTTTTCAGTCATTCGGGGCTTAAATTCTGAAATTCAATGCTGAAACCTCTTCCATCTTGATCAAATCACAAATCTAAGCTCATTTTAGTCAACGTGTTCAAACATATTATAAAACACCTCTAGTAGGATTTGAACCCAGAGCTTTGCAGCCAGAGGTAGGGACCCTACCACCACTCCACAATAGCCCCTACATTATTCTCCTGTGTGTTTGTTCATCAGCCTGTTCTGACATGCTGTGACACATCTCTGTGCCTGAATCCAGACTGTCTGGTCTCGAGTGAGAGACACGTTCAGACAAGTGCAGGAATTGGAATAGAATCCAGAGCTCTGCATCAGAGGTCGGGACATTACCGACTACACAAGACCTAAACCATGCCCAAATTTTTAATTTTAAGGACAGCTTTTAGTTCGGTATGGATTCATTGAAATCGGATTCACTTTACTGAATAACACAGTTAGAATAATAACATTGATTAAAAACTGCAAGGTACTTGCCTCAATTGTAGGATGTCGAGTTTATATGTTCTGCCTTCGACATAAACTATGAACATCTTTAAATACTTGGCTATTATTTCAAGTTTAAATGGCTATTATCTGTAGTCTGCAATACGAGGGAATGAAATCCTGCAGACACACTTTGGTCTATGAAGGATCTCGAAAAGATATCAATACTGAACATCAGAGACAAAGAAAGCGCATACTTTCTGGCCTCAAACATTAACCTCTAATGTGTGATTTTCCTCTTCCTAAAATAATTAAATGATACAAGACAGCTGATTACTTTCCAGTCTTTCTTCCCCAGTACTATCAGTCACTGGGCTAAAGAATGGCAGATGGAGTTTAATGTTGAAAAATGCAAGGCATTGTACTTTGGTAAAACAAACAAAAAAAGCACATATACAATTAAAAGTTGAGCCAATGGTAGTGTTGTAGAACAGAACGACCGAGGGTTTCAGGCATAATTCTTTGAAGTTTGCATCATGTATAGGCAGGGTGGTTATGAAGGTATTTTGCTTGCTGGTCTTCATTATATATAGGCATAGAGTCATAGAGATTTACTGCGCAGAAACAGACTCTCTGGTCCAACTCGTCCATGCCTGCCAGATATCTTAACCTAATCTCGTTAAATTTGCCAACACGTTGACCATATCCCTCTGAACCATTCTATTCATATACTCATCCGGATGTCTTTTAAAAACTATAATTTAAGTTGAGAAGCCTCCACTACTTCCTCTGGCAACTCATTCCATACACGCGCCACCCTCTGTGCAGAAACAAAAATGCCCCTGAGGTCCCTATTAAATCTTTTCCCTATTACCCTAAACCTATGCCGTCTCGTTGTGGACTCGCCCAATCCAGGGAAAAGTCTCGTTACCCTATGCATGCCTCTCATTTTTATGAACCAGCATAATTCACCCCTCAGCCTCCGATGATTCAGAGAAAACAGCCCCAGCCTATTTAGGCTGTCCCTACAGCTCAAATCCTCCAGCCCTGGCAACATCCGTGAAAATATTTTCTGAACCCTTCCAAGTTTCACAACACCTTTCGAATAGGAATGAAAGCAGAATTGCACATAATATTCCAAAAGTGGCCTAGACATTGTCCTTTACAGCAACAACATGCCGTCCCAACTCTTGTAGTTAGTTTAATAAAGAAAAGCATACCAAACACCTTCACTCTCCTATCTACCTGCGACTCTACTTTCAAGGAACTATGAACCTATATCCAAGGTCTCTTTGTTCAGCAACATTTTCTGGCACTTTAACATTAAGTGTATGCGTCCTGCTCTGATTTGCTTTTCCAAAATGCAGCACCTCACATTTATCTAAATATATCTCTATCTGCCACTCCTCAATCCATTGGCCCATCTGTTCGAGATCCCATTTTACTCTGAGGTAACCTTCTTCATTGTCCACTGCACCTCCAATTTCGGTGTCGCCTGCAAACTTACTATCTATATCTCCTATGTTAACATCCAAATCATTTATATACATGACAAATAGCAGTGGACAGTCCTTTGAATAAAGATTTGGGACGGTATGTTCAGGTTGCACAGGACACTCGTGAGGCATGTCCTGGAGGACTGTGTGCAGTTCTGTTCGCCCTGTAATCTAAATAATATTATCAAGTTCGGGAGTGTTTAGAGAAGATTTACCAGGATGATGCTGGGAATGGAGTGTTTGAGTTATAAGGACAGGCTCGATAGACTCGGGCATTATCTACTGGAGCATAGGAGGCTGAGGAAACTTTATAGAGGTTTATAATATCATGAGGGGTATCGATAATGTTGAATGGTAGGTGTCAATTCCCTCGAATGGGGGGTTGTTTTAAGATAAGAGGAGCACGTTTCTAAAAAGACGTAGCGTCACAGAGCCGAATAGCATGGAAACAGACCCTTTGGTCCAACGCGTCCATGCAGACCAGATAGCCAAAATTAATCTCCTCCCATTTGCCAGAATGTGGCCCATTTCCATCTGAACCCTTCCCATTCATCTGCCCAAACAGATGCCTTTTAAATGTTGTCATTGTGCCAGCTTCCACACCTTACTCTCGCAGCTTATTATACACAACGACCCTCTACATGAAGATGTTGCCCATTGGATCTCTTTTATGTCGTTCCCATCTCACCTTAAACCTTTGCCGTCTAGTTTTTGACTGTGTTACCCTTGGGAAAAGACCGTGGCTATTCACTTTAACCATTGCACACATGATTTTAATAACCTGTAACATCAACCCTCATCCTCTGATGCTCCAGGGAAAACAGCCTCAGCCTATTCAGCCTCTCCCTGTAGCTCAAACACTCCAATCCTGGCAACATCGTTGTAAACCCTTGCTGAAACCTTTCAAGTTTCACAACATCCTTCCTACAGCAGTTAGACTAGAATTGCATACAGTATTCTAAAAGTGGTCTAAACAATGTCCTGTACAGATGTAATCCAGTCTCCTAACTCATATACACAATGCACTGACCAATAACATACCAAATACTTTCTTCACTATTCTATCTACCTGCAAATCAACTTTCAAGGAACTATAAACCTGTACTCTGAGGTCACTTTGTTCAGCATCACTCCCCATGACTTTACCATTAAGTGTATAAGTCCTGCCCTGATTTGCCTTTCCCATATGCAGCATATCACATTTATCTAAATTAAACTCTGTCTGCCACTCCTCGGTCCATTGGCCCATCTGATCAAGATCCCGGCGTAATCTGTGGTAACCTTATTTGTTGGCCATTATACCTCCAATTTTGGAGTCATCTGCAAACTTACGAACTATACCTCCGATGTTAATATCCAAACCATTTATATACATGATGAAAAGTAGCAGAACCAGCACCGATCCTTGTGGCACTCCACTGGTCACAGGCCTCCAGTCTGAAAAACAACCCTCCACCACAACCCTCTGTCCTCTACTTTTAATCCAAATCTGTATCCAACTGGCTAATCCCCCTTGTATTCCTTGTGACCTAACTTTGCTAACCAGTCTCCCATGTGGAACCTTGTCGAATGCCGAACTGAATTCAATATAGATCACATCCAGCGTTCAGCCCTCATCAATCCTCTCCGTTAATTCTCAACAACATATATTCAAGTTAGTGAGACATGATTATCCAGGCACAACCCCATTTGACTATACTGATAAAGCGCTTTTGCCCAAAACCTCGATTTTCCTGCTCCTCAGATGCTGCCTGACCTGCTGTGATTTTCTTGCACCACTCTAATCTAGACTGTCAACTCCAGCATCTGCAGTCCTCACAACTGCCTGTCCCTAAGCAGTCCTTGTCTTTCTAAATACATCTAAATCCTGCACCTCATGAATCCCTCCAACAACGTGCCTACCACTGATAACAGACTCACCAATTTATAGTTCCTTAGCTCTTTCTTTCCATTTTGTTTAATAGCACAACTTTAGTCAAACGCATGACTTCCAGCATCTCACCTGTGGCTATTGATGAAAAAAATCTCAGCAAGAGGCCTGCAATCACTTCCTTAGCTTCCTACAGAGTTATGGGGTCCACCTGATCAGGACCCGTAAGGATTTATTTACACAGCATGTGGTTCGTGTAGAGAGTTAACTTCCTGCGGAAGTGATGGATTGTGGGTAAATTTACAGCATTTAAAATGCATTTGACTAAGTACAAAAATAAGTGAACGTTTGTACAAATGTGGGCCAAGCGCAGGCAGATGGAACTGGTTTAATTTGGAATTATTGTCTGCATGGACTGTATAGACCGATAGGTCAGTTTGCAAATACCCTGTATAACTCGATGAGTCTATGTGTATTTACACAACCAAGTATGTATCTGCACGTTTCTGTTGGTGTCTGTCGATTCGTGTGTGTCTATATATATATGTCGCTGTGTACCACTGTGTGCATGTCTATCTCTCTGTGCTTTTTACATGTGTTCCTGCGTTAGTGTGTGGATCTCTGTGCAATGGGAACTCTTGTTGTTTTTGGTGTGAATCACTGAAACGGGGTCAAAACCACTCTCTCTTCCTCTCCCTTTCCCTCTTTTGTATGAAGTGGTACAAGCCCTCACTCTGCTGGTCTGGTTTAGGTCTTTTCAATCCTTTCTCACATATAAGGTTACTTGTAAGAGTAAAACATTAAAAATTCCAAGTTACAGGAAGTGCATTAATATTAATCTCATCACCTTGCAATGTGGCTTACTCGGATTTGCTTGGATATAATTGCAATGGAAATATGCTTTAATGAGTACACTGTGTGTTGGAAATACTACCAAGTGACAAACCATTTCCATCTGCACATGAACATGTTCCACTTGTGTGGGTGTGTGTGTGTGTGTGTGTGTTGTGTGTGTGTGTGTGTGTGTGTGTGTGTTGCAATCAAAATGTAGATTGGATTGTGCTGTGAGCTGCTGCCCTCCCTCTCTCCCTCCCAAACTGAATCCCTGATGGTTTACATACTTTACCACCACGATTACAGTGGCGTGCGGGGGTGGGGGGGGGGGGGGGGGTGGGTGGGTGGGGGGGGGGGCGGGAGGGATGGGGTTTGAGGTGCAACAGAGACTTCTTCTGAAATCAGGCTTATTCCCAAAACGTCGATTCTCCTGCTCCTTGGATGCTGCCTGACCTGCTGCGCTTTTGCAGCAACACATTTTTTAGCTCTGATCTCCAGCATATGCAGTCCTCACTTTCTTTTAGTGCAACAGAGATTGACAAGAACAGAAAGCCCAGCAGCTCTGGAAGTATCTTTGGACAGAAATGAAACTTGACGTTTTGAATCGAGTGATTCTTACTCAGAACCCATATCGGGGGATATTACAACACTTTAAACACCACAGAGACTGCCAGACCCGCCCCACACAGATGCACAAACGAATACAGACACATACAGGCACTCGCTATACATTGACAATAACACAGACATGGAGAGTGTGTCAGTATTTCTCTCGCTCCATGATAACATTGTCAATACTTCAGTTGTTTTGTCTGGTGTGTGTCAGTATTTCTATGTGGAGTGGGACTGTAGGACAATTTCAATGTTTGCAGATATCAAACCAGGAAGAATTGTAACGTTTGTTGAGGACGGTGTGGAATTCCAACAGGAAAGTTATATTCTGGTGTAGTGTTCAGGTGTATGGCAGATGCCGATCAAAGCAGAACAGTGTGAGGTGATGCTCTTTGGTAGATAGGCAATATTAAACAGGCTGTACCGTTATAAAGGAGGTGCAAGAGCAGAGGGTGCTGGATGCATATGAGCACAGATTATTGAATATGTCAGGACAAGTAGGGGTAGCAGTAAATCTCACAGATTAGTTTCAGTGTCTGAGCTGTTTACAGGAGGAGGGACTCTCCTTGCTCGCTTTCTGGGAGGTGGTGGAGATGGTGTGTTGTGAGCCCATACTCCTGCCAACCGAAACAGTGGGAATTCTATTTGTACCAGCTCAACACAAAAGGGAGATGGCATCAGGGCCTCGGCTTCTAAGTTGTGCCGGGGGGAAATGGAACTGACAGTGGGTTTAAAGTGAGAATTGCCCATCACTGAACATTGCTCCTTACTTGGTTGTTGGGAGGTGGATGGTTCAGAATCTCCTTACGCGGCATCCCAGTCTTCTCCGATTGTACCAGGGTACTCCTCATATGGCAGGGGAAAAGGGGGTGCTGGGGGAATGGATATCAGGCACTCCACCACCCGACCTGGTCATTTCTGTCCTATTACCAGGATGTTTCTCCTGCAATGGAGAAGGGGAGGGAGTGAGGGTAAGAGTGGGTGGCTCTGCTGTAAGTGCTGGTGTAGGTGGGGGTAGATATGGTGAGGCGCCTGGAGGAAGTCAGTCCACAGTGCTGTATTCATGCAGTGTTATTAGTGTTGTGGGGGGATTGTGGGGGGAGCGAGAGGGGACGAGAGAGAGAGAGAGGCGCGGGAGGTACTGCATGCAGCAGTGAGAGTGGAGAAGCATGAGCCTTGTTCGGGGGTCGCTGCTGCAACAGATATACAGTGAGTGTGATGGAGCAGAAAAAATACAGTGACCCTTATCCTTACAGAGCAGCGAAGGTTATTAATATTTTTCCTGTATTGCTAGATATTTCTTCACAGCGCAGATACTGCACTGAGGTGGGTGGTGAGCTCAGACTATGCTCGGTGGGTCTGGTGATGTGGCCTCCTTTTGGAAGGGAATGGTCCCCCTCTGTACTAGCTTATCCACAAGGACCTCCGTGCCTCTGTCGACAAACCATGGTGTAATTGCCCCTTATCTGCCATGCTTGGGGTAAACTGTGCAGGGCATTTCCAAACGGAGAAAGGTCAACCATGTGCCCATTGGGCTTTGAAGATGACACTAGTGCCAGGGATAACGGAATATCCAGGGGTATCCGGGCGATGGTGAGTACCTCGAACCATGATGGGTTGGAGAATCTGGCTGGTATTGAATGAAAGGTACACCATGGCCTTATCCAATACTCTCCATCACAGAGAACGAGCTAAACATGACCTACGCTTGAGAAATAAGGCACAGCAGGTGACTGAGGTATCAGTGGGGAAGCACTTTGGGACAAATAATCATAATTCGATTAGTTTTAAAATAGAGATGGAAAAGAATGAACTGAGAATAAAAGATAATGTTCTAAATTGGAGCAAGGCCGATTTTGATGATATTAGCAAGAACTTCCAAACAGGATTGGGGCAGATATTCGCAGACAACGGGCCAGCTGAGAAGAGGGAAGCCTTCAAAAATGAGATATCAAAAGCACAGAGACAGTATATCACTGTTTGGATTTAGGATAAGGCTGGTAGGTGTAAGGAATGCTGGAGGACTGGAGAAATTGAGGTTCTAGTCACGGATAATAGGGAAGTATATGTCAGGTAGAGAGAGCAGGCATCGAGGTTTTTTCAATATTCATTCATGGGATGAGGGTATCACTGGTTGGGCCTGCATTTATTGCCCATCACCAATCACCCAAAGGGCAGTTATTGTCGGTCTGGAGTCACATGTAACCAATGACAGGTGAGGGTGGCAGTTTAATTCCTTCAATGACATCAGCGAACCAGATGGGTTTTTTTGCAAAAATCGAAAATGGATTCATCATCTTCATTAGCCTCTTAATTCCATATTTAAAGTCAATGTCTAGTGAGTCTAAAGCTAGTAGAAGTATACTTAAGTGGGAAATAAGGAGGCCATGATGGGGACATGAGATAGTTTTGGCAAATAATGTTAAGGATAATCCAAATGTGCTCCACACGTACATTAAGGACAAAAGAGTACCTCAGGAGAGTTTTGGGCCACTTAATGATCAGCAAAGCTGTCGATGTGCGAAACCACAGGAGATGGAGGCGGCACTAAAAAAGCATTTTGACTGTGCAGAAGGATATGGAAGCCAGAGAACATTGGAAATGAACAGTGATATTGTGAAAAGTGTCTGTATTACAGAGGAGGAGGTGCTGGACTTCGCAAAGCCTATAAAGGTGGGATAATCCCCAGGATCTGATCAGGTGTACCCTAGAACTCTGTGGGAGCGAGGCAAGTGATTCTTGGGATCCTTGCTGAGATATTTGTATTGTCAATTTTCACAGATGAGATACCGGAAGATAGGAGATTTGCTAACTTGGTGCAATTACTAAAACTATTTAAGAAGGACGGTAAGGAACAATCGGTGAACCTGACGTCAGTGGAGTGCAAGCTGTTGGTGAGGATAATGAGGCACAAGGTTTGCATGTATTTTGAATGGCAAGGACTGACAAGGGATAGACAACATGGCTTGAAGCATGGGGAATCGTGTCTCACTGAATTGACTGAGTTTTTTTGAAGAAGTGACTAAGAGGATTCATTGAGGCCGAGAGATGCACATTGTCGATATGGACTTTAGTGAGACATTTGACAAATTTCCACATGGCAGACTGGTTAACAAGTTTAGTTCACATGGGATACAGGGCGAACTAGCCATGTGGATACAAAATTGGCTCACACCAATATTCCATTAATTATTCATTCCCGGAAATACCAGTTTATGTTGTGAGATGCCATCCAAATGTCTTCACTTCAGCATTCTGAAACCTGTGAACACATCCTCCCATAACACTGTGTCTGAGTCTCTCTCTCTGTCTATTTCCCAAATCCCTCCCATTTGTTGCTATTTAAACTGTTGTTATTTAAACCCTGACATCCAATTTTAATTGTTCAGTTTTAATGTGAATTACTGTCCCATATCTTCCCCTTGCCTTGAATGTTGCTCACCCGAGAGCATCAGCTTCCAACATTAAGAAGCTTAGAAACAATGTTCAAAATGCATAGCTTGCATTTTCTTTGACTTAACGGTATCCTGCCCTGTGCTCGATGTTGGACAGTGGGATTTCAGCAATTTTCAGGCACATCTTTGTAACTTGCTCTGTGCCAATCCATTGAACGCCTGTGTTAATCATTCTCTGCTGATCGTGTGCTCAGTAACATGATGAATCCCCTCAACTGCTACTGATTCAGACCAGGCTTCCGACTTGCATGTGAGTGACATTTGACTTAATTCTAATTTTGGTACCTTCGTGGAAATGTTGGGGGCGGTTTCCTGGAGACTGTGCTTTAAGCTGCTGTGGGACATTCCGGAAAGCCAGAGGCTTTGGTGACCGACTCTGGATGGGTCTTGGGGGCTGCAGTAAGAGCATCTGGGTCTGCAACATGAACAAGAATGGAACAGAGGCTGCAGAGAGGGGGATCTTTGTAAAATGGAATGAGGAAATCACAATCACATCAGCCGTGGTCTTGGAGAAGGTTGGAGCAGGATTGAAAGGCTCGCTCATTCAACTTATTCAGATATTTCTGTCAGAAACAAGACAATTCCCCTTCTCTCCCAGTGACCCATACTGATGGGGAGTGAGTCACCTCCTTGTGTTCCTGCGTAACAGGATCCGGGGCCTCATTCGCAGCCTGATTTCCCCCATCCCAGTATCGAGCAGTTGAGTGACTGCCTCCTGTTTCTGTGTCCCTGTCTCGAACGGTTGAATGACTGCCTCCTGTTCCTGTGTCCCGATCTCGAACAGTGGAGTGACTGCCTCCTGTTCCTGTGTCCCAGTATCGAGCAGTTGAGTGACTGTCTTCTGTTCCTATGTCCCAGTCTCTAACAGTGAAGTGACTGCCTCCTGTTCTGGTTTCCCAGTCTCGAACAGTGGAGTGACTGCCTCCTGTTCCGGTGTCCCAGTATCGAGCAGTTGAGTGACTGTCTTCTGTTCCTGTGTCCCAGTCTCGAGCAGTTGAGTGTCTCCTTCCTGTCCCTATGTCCCAGTCTCGAGCAGTCGAGTGACTGCCTCCTGTTTTTCCCTATTTCTGAGCAGCAGTTTCAATGGTCTGCATGATGTCTCAAGGTTATGCATGACTTGATAACATGACATTTTAAACTAGGAGCAGCATTACAGAAAGGTATCTAGAAACTTCCTGACCAGACACCTTTTGCAGCCGTCTGTTATTTTATTAATGTCCTCTAAAGTAACAGGACAAAACAGATCCAACCCAGCAGTGTTCCGGCAATGCTCTCACATACAGGGAAGAAAGATTAATAAGATTGGAGGATTTATAATCGATCCCTCAGCAAACCTTATCTATTGTATTCAAACTGAGTAGATTCTCCCTTTCATTGTGATGTATAACATGATGTATGGAATTCGTTAACTGAATCTGTTTGTTTCGTGATTGTGATTAATGTCAGTCTCAGTGAATTATAATTATCCCAGTGGAGGGTGTCCATCTTTTAATGATAAATGGTTTCTGTTCGATATGTCATCCCATGGTATGAGTGGGAGCAACACAGATAGCACTAACAAATATCAGCAGCTCCAGAGAGAAGGGGAAGAGAAATCAGAATCTGAGAACATTAAACTCGAATGTTCCAACAATGGATTAGAATCTGAAAACAATAAACTGGAATGTTACAAAAATGGACAGGAGTTTATCTGGTTATGTTTCAATTCTTTCTACATATTATTGGTGGCCATTTTCACCGCGGATCAAATATGCACTTTACATTATTCGATATTTTTATTATCCTATCCTGGCTATTGTAGGAGTCCCCGGTAATTTTCACTGTCCATTTATTATTTGCATTAATCATGTGCAACTACATTACTGTTCTTTTCAATTACTCTACTCTGCAAGCATGCATTCTCCAAACCACCAGGAACAACAACAGTGAACTTGTTTCATTCTTTCTCTCCTTCTTTAGTTCTGACACTGCGCCTTGTGGGGTGAACTACTCATTTTCAGCTATGAACCAGGATTCATTGTATCACTGCCCTTGCTACTTAAATATTGAGAGCTTGGAGGACACTATCTTCTGTTCTGGTTCAAATTCCGTTTCCTTCCTCTGACTCCATCTCACCCCTGGCCAATTACTGAGGCTGAAACAGATGAGTCACATCTATGATGATCCCTTTAGACACGAGCTGATTACTGACATCATATCCTGACCATTTTTAAATTTAACTCTCAACACCTGCAGAATATACTTCACTGGTTCATCCCATTTGTTATTTGAACTTTGAGCTATGAAATACAGTTTTAATGAAGCCAATAATCTGCTGCTGACTCTCTCAGCTTCAAACCTGCTATAACAAATCTGAGTCCGATACTCCATGGCTTGTATCTAAACGCAGGCGGTGTTTGGGATAGTTCTGTGAGGCAGATTCATAATTTGAAGTAACTAGCCATTTCAACTGACCTGGCAATAATTTTTCAAGAATCTGGAAATAATGAATATTTCCATTCTTGTGATTGGACCTACCATTGTCTCACTTCTCCAATTACTCCCACTCCTCTGTCCCCTTATCCATATTTTCACAACATGTTATCAGTTAATTCATTGTTTGTTTTCTGTACCTTTCCCTGGTGTTGATTTTTTGGCACCCGAAAATATAAAGTGTTGGTATTGTGAAGCTCAGAAACAATGAAATGGTATGTGTCAGGCTGTTGCTCCATGTTGTGTAATGGGGTCCAGCAGCTTTGAGACATGCCTTTGAAACTTGTATGTGCCTGTCCACTGAAAGCCTGTTTGTCCCTCTCAGATGATCGTGTGGTCAGTAACATGAGGAAGCCCCTCGGATATTATTGCAAAGGACCAGGCGTCTATCTTGTAGCTGAGGGGTTCTGACTGGCTCCTGTTACCGAAAAGTTAGTGGAGGTGCTGCGGATGGTTCGCTGCAAGTTATGCTGTGAGCTGCCTCAGACATTCAGGGAGACCTGAGGATTTTGTGACGCAACTCTGGATGCAGTAAGGGGAGTGTAGTGACAGCATCTGGGTCTGTAACATGAGCAACAAATGGAGCAGACGCTGCAGAGAGGAGAAGCTCTGAAATTATGGTGTGAGTGTGTGTGGAGAAGTGAATCTGCCAAATCTGTCTGTGTTTTAACAAGGATACATGCATCCTCTCGCTCTCCCCCTTAAATACACCCATGCACTCTCTCTCTCTCCTCCCCGAACACAAACACACTCCCCCTCTCTCACACGTATGCACACCCTGTCTCTCTCCCTCTCACGCAGACACTCCACCTCGCTCTCAAACACACATATCGGCGTGTACGCAAACACACATGCACACATAAATCTGGGGTGAATTTGTATTTGCCGATTTGTAGTTGCACATACATTATATTTTGCCAAAATATGGATAATTTGTATACAGTCAATCAATGCGGTATTTTATAAACTCCTACCTTGGAAATGAAATCAGACTGAATCCAGGTGAAGACACAGACAGACTCCAAACAAGACCTCACCGTAAAATACATTGCCTGTCTGGAGGGGTCACCTCCTTTACATTGATAATACCTGAAGGTGTCTTCAGGCAGTGATTTGAAATAACTTCTCAGATTTGCATATTAATCAATCAAAACCTTCATCTCCATTCTAATTAATTAATGATTTAGGAGCCATCTTTGATGTATTCAATTCATGCATGTGAGTTGTACAACCCTTTGATCTTTCCTCATAAATTCTGTTTTTAACACCTGACGAAGGAGCAGCGCTATGGAAGCTTGTGTTATGAAATAAACCCGTTGGACTATAACCTGGTGCCGTGTGATGTTTGACCTTGTCCGACCCAGTCCAAAGCCAGCACTTCCATATCATGCTTTTTTTTTATTGGTTAGCGAATACTTTCGCCAAGCAAATAAATTTTCCTAACCCCATGTGCTCTTGTATTTGTTATTAATCTTTTGTCAGGCACTATGTGCATTGCCTTCTAAAAGTCCAGATATAATACATCATTCGGATCCCATTTGTTCATCTTGCTTGTTGCATTTTAAAAAAAATAAGCAAATCATTCAAACATGATTTACCCTTAATAAAACCATGTCGACTGTGATGGATTGTGCTTTTACTTTGAAAGTCTCCCGTTAATTTCTTTATAGCAGAAATAAACAATTTGCCTTCAGTCCCAATCGTTTACTCATACCTTTTCATTTCTGAGTGAAGTTATTCCCTTTCTATAACCTCGACGTTCCCTTTCACAATTCCTGTGTGACAAGCACGAGGCTGTAAAAGATCTGCTCCAATTGATGTGCAACAAGCATGGGTGACTGATGGGTCTCAATCTGTTCCTGCTTTACACACTCGATGGGCTGAATGTCCTCTTGGTGTTCCGAAATTATATAAACTCGATGGCTTGCATAACCTGTGCCTATTCCTGACCAAACCACTCAAGATCTAAATGTCCACCTCCTGTTGCTCAATGACAGGTTTGAGATGTATGGAAGCTCCCTGCTGTTATGCCACGTTTCGAGGATTGAATTGCGTAGGCAAGCTGCATTGCCCACAGAGGTAGCTCAGTGGTTAGCACTGCTGCCTCCCAGCACCAGATATATGGGTTCAATTTCAGTCTCGGTAACTGTCTGTGTGGAGTTTGCACATTGTCCCTGTGCTTGCAAGGGTTACGATCGGGTAATCCAGTTTCCTCCCACAGTCCCAAGATGTGCAGGCTAAGTGGAATAGTCATGGAGAATGTCAGCTTGCAGAGACTGGGTTGGGGGGATTGGGGTTTGCATGTGATGGTTTTCAGCGTATCAGTGTGGAGTCGATGAGTCAAATGGTCTGCTTCTACACTATAGCGATTCTATGAATAACATCTTTGTTGCAGAAATCATTTGAGGTAATAATCTCTGAGTTAATTTCAATGTCGTTTCCTCAATGAGGAGATTAAATCTAAGCACATTACTCCAGATGTGATCTCACTAACCTCCTGTACAGCAACAGCAAAACATTACCAGCCTGCTGTAATGTTCCCACTAAGGTTAGAGCAGGCTCAGTTGTCTGGGGTAATACACAGCATTGTTGAAAACATATGGTGTGTTGACCTTCACTTCAATGGGATTTGAGTCCAGGAGTAAGTGTGTCTTACTACAGTCGTACATGGTCTTGGCGTGACCCAATCTCGAACATTGTGCAGTATTGTGTGCAGTTGTGGTCTCCCCTTACCTAATAAAGGACAAACCTGACATTGAGGGGCGGGGGGGGGGGGGGGGAATGAAGAGTGACCAGACTGATCTCTGGGATGATAGGCTTGTTGTGGGAGCAGAGTTGAGTTGACTGGGTCTGTATTCCATAAGGTTTAGGAACATGGTGAACTATGTACATCGCCGACAGGGCGAGACAGTATGGAAGCAAGGATGACAATTCCCTGGCTGGGATGGCTAAAACAAGGGCCCACATCATTAGGTACAGACAGGCCAAACTGCACTGTGATGAGAATAAATGTCTGAAATCAGAGACCGGTGAACCTGGGGAAGCCTCGACCACATTAGGCTGTGGAAGCCGAGGCGTTGAATATAAATAAGGATTTCTAGACACTAAAGGAATAGGAAGAGAGCAGTAGTATGGTGTGGAGATAGAGGATCAGCGGTCATTACAGGTACTTCTCCGATTATGCGGCAGCTGCAATCCTGTGGAACACTATTATAGAAAACAAGGAGACCAACTGGAAATAGAGGGTAAGCAGCGAACTTCCAATAATATCAGTAAAAATCAAAACAAAAATAATAGACAGTCGAACACAAACAATAGCACAGTCTACATAAATCTTTAAAACATATATTGAAATTAATTAGTTCAGTAAATGCAACAAATTAACACTACAGTCACTGACTGCAGCAACGTACCTTTCGAGGAGAAAGTGAGGACTGCAGATGCTGGAGATCAGAGCTGAAAATGTTTTGTTGGAAAAGCGCTGCAGGTCAGGCAGCATCCAAGGAACAGGAGAATCAACGTTTCGGGCATAAGCCCTTCTTCAGGAATGAGGAAAGTCACTTCCATATCCGCCACAAATTCATCTGCACCTCCACACACATCATCTATTGCATCTGCTGCACCCGATGTGGCCTCCTCTATATTGGGGAGACAGGCTGCCTACTTGTGGAACGTTTCAGAGAACACCTCTGGGACACCCGGACCAACCAAGCCAACCACCCCGGAGCCCAACACTTCAAATCCCCCTCCCACTCCACCAAGGACATGCAGGTCCTTGGACTCCTCCATCGCCAGACCATGGCAACACGACGGTTGGAGGAAGAGCGCCTCATCTTCCGCCTGGGAACCCTCCAACCACAAGGGATGAACTCAGATTTCTCCTGTTTCCTCATTTCCCCTCCCAACACCTTGTTTCAGTCAAATCCCTCGAACTCAGCACCGCCTTCCTAACCTGCAATCATCTTCCTGACCTCTCCGCCCCCACCCCACTCAGGCCTATCACCCTCACCATGACCTCCCTCCACCTATCGCATTCCCAACGCACCTCCCCCAAGTCCCTCCTCCGTACCTTTTATCTTAGCCTGCTGGACACACTTTCCTCATTCCTGAAGAAGGGCTTATGCCCGAAACGTCGATTCTCCTGTTTCTTGGATGCTGTCTGACCTGCTGCGCTTTTCCAGCAACACATTTTCAGCTCAGCAATGTACCTTTCACCAGGGTCTTCACCGGAAAGCTCGCGAGTTGACTGACCACGTGATGCCGACGCAGAATTCCAGTTCTCTCCAAGGTTCTCCCCCCGTTTGAAATAAAGTTCCTTCTAAATGTAGACTACAAATCCCACTTTCAGGCTCAAGTTCAAGTCTTGCAGACTGGATTACATTCTGTTTTAGCTGAACTCGCTGAGGGTGCATTTTGCAGAAAGAGGATCCTGAGGCAGGAATTTGCTGTTCAGCTGGTGCCGGGGATGGCATCACGTCCCAGTGAGCAGGAGCTCACTTTATGAAGAAAGGTGCGCAATGAAGGAGGCTCAGTGTGCTGAATGACCTGCTCCTTTCCCGATATTTCTGTGCAGTCTGTGGGAAAGCGCTGTAGATGTTGCCACCAGCTCTCAGATGTTACGAAGAAGGCCTCTGTAGGGTCAACAGGACTGTATTTTCGTTCTGATACTGAGGCTGGGGCCAAGTGATCTGTCCAGTTTTACCCTTTAAGACCTTGGAGCAGTTTGATAAATTGAGTGTCTTGCTTAGCCATTTCAGAGATCATTAATTATTTATCAAACGTCTGTGCGTCTGGAGTCACTTTTAGGCCAGAGCAGGAAAACATGGGAGATTCACTTCCTGAAAGTACGCTGGGGAAGGAAATTGATGTTTATAATCGACATTGGCTTCAAGGTCACTATTTCTGACACCAGATTTTAGATGTCAATATTTTATTAATTGTTTTTAACTTCCACCAGCTTCCAGAGCATTAGCCTGGTCTGGATTAGTAATCCAGTGACATTTCCACAACAGCACCATCTCCACATGGGGACCTATTGGAAACCACACTGAGCTGGTTATTTCTGTGCTGTTTGACAGCTCTGTCAAAAAGAACTCCAACCAATTTGACTGTCGTGATGGGACTGAGGAGGTGGTAATTGGTCAGATTGTAATTATTCCTCTCTTAGAGAACTGGACATAGTTGAGTAATTTTCCACATTGACAGGGAGATGTCAGAGTTGGAGCTGGAATGAAACAGCTTCCCAGGGGCACGGCTTGTGCAGCACAAGTCTTCAGTCCTATTACAGGAATGGTGTCAGGACCATTGCCTTTGTCGTATCTATTGTGTTCAGCTGTTTCTTCATGTCATATACAGTGAATCAGATTGATTAAATACTGGCATCTGTGATTCTGTGGGCATCATGGCGAGAGTGAGGTGGTTCATCAACTCAACACGTCTGACTGAGGACGGTGAACATGCTACATCCTTGTCTTTTACACTGATGTAAGGGCTGTTCTATTAAGTAGGATAGCGATATTTGTGGAGTCCACTCCTCCAGTGAGTTGTTTAATAGTCCATCGACATTTATGTCTGAATGTGGCAGAACTGCAGAGCTTCGATATGATCTCGGGATCATTCCGCCTTCTGCATCAGATGTTAGTTTTGCTGTTTGGAATGTAATAGTCAAGTGCAGTAGATTTAATGGGTTGTCATCAGGATTCGGTACAAATGTTTCTGACCCTGGCATGTTCACCCACACTCGTCACTGAACTATAGATTGGCTTGATAGTCGTGGTAGACTGAGAGTTGTCCTGGGGGAAAAGTTACAGATTGTGATTGAATACAGTTCTTCTGCTGCTGTGATTCTACAGTACCACATGAATGCCCAGTTTGAGCTCCAATATGTCCAATTCAATTCTACTGACTATCCCCCTGTTCACATCAAGACCCATTCACCCATCAGCACTATACTTAGTGACCTAACCTGATTTCTGTTGTGGTAACACTTCCAGTTTCATATTCTTATTCTGCTCAGAGTTCTCCCTGGTGTCACGCCTCCAATTTGTTACATTACTCAAGCCTTTAACATATTTATCTGGATCGCATCCATTTCTGTAATGCCATCATCTGAGTTTGAAGTGAATGTGTTTCCCTCTGTTTCTCTCCCTGACCATGATTAACAGCTTTGTAGTCTCAATGGTGCCACACTTATGTATTTTCAGAACCAATGAATGTGTGCACCTTGTGTTATCGTTTACTTCCTGGTGTCAGGTGCTCCGTATTGGACGAGACGTTTGAGCAGCTTTGCCACACGCCTTTGGAACTTGTTCAAAAACAGAAATTGCTGAAGAAACTAAGCAGGTCTGACAGCATCTTGTGATGTGAAAGCAGAATTAATCTATCAGGTGCAGTGACCCTTCCAGAATGCTCCTAGTTTATCAAGCAATATCTGTATTTTTATTTCCAGTATCCAGAGTTATTCGTTTAATTGAAAATTTGTTCTGTGCCCATTCATTTCTGGAGAACCTCAGCAGTTGTGGCAGAATCTGCAGAGACAGAGAAACGAAGTTAGCATATCATGTCCGGTGTGACACTTCTTCAGAACTGAAATGGATTTCAAACTGAGCTTTTAAATCCCTCACGGAGGTGGGGAGTGGGTGACGGGGAAATGAGAGTGTTGCGAAATATAAACGAGCTTTGAGGAGTGGTGAACGAGAAGATGATGTGAAATGGCTTCAAATTAAGATGTGAATGAAGGAAAGGGGTTCTCTCCATTGAGTGCAAGATAAAGAAGACACAATCACACAAGCTCAAAGGGAGTCCAGGAGGGAGAATGTATGAAAAATGGAGAACTGCCATAATGGGGTCAGGCTGTGAAGTTATGGAATTGTATATTAACCCCTACAGGCTGTAACATACAAAATTGTAAAGTGAGGATTCTGTAAAGTGAGCTTGGGTTGTCCTTCATTGGAACATTGCAGGAGCCCAGGACTGAAATGGTAGCATGAGAAAAAGGTTGGTTATTGAAATGGGAAGCAATGAGAGTGTCAGAATCAGTCCTACAGACAGAGTGGGAGTGTTTCACAAAACAATCTCTGTTTGGTTCGCCCCAGTGTAAAGAATACTGCATTCGAGCAAGAATGATAAGAGACTGTTTGGAAAAAGTACAAGTGAAATGCTACTTCACCTGGAAGGTGTGATTGGGACCTTGGACCTTGGACAGTGAGAGGGAAGAGATGAATGGGCAAGTGTTTCAGCTTCTGCTATTGCATGGGAAGGTGCCATGTGAGGAGTGGGGAAGTGTTCGGGATGATGGAGGGTGTCATAGAGGGAATGGACCCTGTGAAATACTAACAGTGGACGGGAAGGGAAGATGTGTTTGATGATGCTGTCCTGATGGAGGTGATGGAAGTGGCGGAGGATGATTCTATGAATGTGGATTCTAGTACAGTAGGAAGTGAGGACAAGGGGAGGTCAAATCTTTGTTCTGGGAAGGAGGGAACGGAGTAAGGGGAGAAGCGAGGGAGATGGGGCAGTCACAACTGAAGGATCGGTCCATCAGAGTTAGAGGATTTCTCGTTTGAGAGAAAAGGTGGAAATGTATGAAGATTCCCACTGGAATGTTGCATTGTCGAACAGAAATGATAGATCAGACAAACGGTGAAAATGCGTCACTCTCAGCTGATCATGTATTCAGCCACATACGGAGGTCCCCCCAAATGATTGAAAATAGCAAATTCACCATGAAATTGCTGCCTTGATTTGACTTTCAAAAAATGCAAAACTCACACTTATCTATATTAAACTACCTTTCCCTATTCCTCAGCCCACTTCCCCAGCTAATCAAGGTCCTGCTGCAATTTCTGAAAACTTCCCACACTGTCATTACTGGTCTATATTTCCCAGGTATTTCTTTCCTTCCCTTCTTGAATAAGGGCACAGCATTCGCTAGCCTCCAGTTTTCGGGGACCTCACCTGTAGCTAATGATGATCCCAAAATATCAGCTAGGGTGCCTGTAGTTTCTTCTCTAGCTCCTGCTCTGTTATTTGATACATCTGGTCAGAACCAAGATTTTTATTCTCCTTCCTACATTCTAATACACCCAACACCTCCTCTACTGTGATATGGACTGTCCCTAAGATATCACCACTAACTTCCCTAAGCTCCCACATCAAGTCTTCAAGTATTTATCCACGTTAAACACAGAGGAGAAATATTCATTGAGAACCTTGAGAATTTCCTGTGGTTCCGCATATAAATATCCACTTTGATTCTTGAGGCATCGTCTTCTCACTGAGGTTATTTTCTTTTCTTTAATATACTTAAACAATCTGTTTGGATTCATCCTGATCTTTTCAGGCAAGGCTACCTCGTGCCCCCTTTTCGCCCTCCTGAGATCTTTCTTCAGTAAACTCCTATCTCCCCATGCATATCTCCAGGGATTCCTTTGATCCCATCTGCCTGGACCTGAGCCACACCTCTTCAATATCTCTTGTCTTCCGGGGCTCCCTCTTCATGCCAACCTTGCCCTTCTTCCCCACAGGAACATATAAACCTTCAACTCCAGCCATCTCACTTTCCAAGGCCTCCCAGTTGATGGAGGTCGTTTTACCTGCAATCAAATTACTCCAAACAACCCTTGCAAGTTTCTGTCTAATTCCATCAACATTGACCTTGCCCCAAGTTAGAACTTGCACTGTGTACTGAGTTGTCTCTTTCCATAACTATTTAAAGATTATTAGAACTATGGGTCCCTGGTCTCAAAGTGCTCCCCCACTGTCACTTCCATCACATGTCCCACTCTATTTCCCAAGAGTCGGTCGAGTTTGCCCATTCCTGAACAGGACCTTCTCCATACTGCATGAGGAAAGTTTCCTCAAAACACTTAATACATTTACCCCATCTAAGCCCTTAGTTCCATGTCAGTCCCAAACTATGTTCACAAAATTATAATCTCCTACTATGACAATCCTATTGCCCCTGCAAGTCTCCCCAATCTCTCTACATATTTTTGTTCCTCTAAGTCCCATTGGCTATTTGGGGGTCTATAGTACAGCCCTAATAATGTCATCATACCCTTCTTATTTCTTAGCTCCACACACAAAGCCACACTGGATGATCGTCCAGGTGTTTCATCTCTGATCACTGCTGTGATACTCGTCTTAATTAAAAATGCAACTCACCCTCCGCTCCTTCCACCACCACTATCCCGTCTAAAGCAGCTGTACCCATGTGCATTAAGCTGCCAGTCCTATCTCTCCCTTAGTTTCTGTAATGACTATAACATCCCAGTCCCACGTATCTATCCATGCCCTGAGTTCATCGGCCTTATCAGGCAGCAGTCTTGCATTTTAATAGATGCAATTTAATCCAACAGGCATTCCTTGCTCTTTGTCATATTCCAGCTGTTTTGTCTCTTCACTTTACTGTTTCTAATTACTGTATCTACTTCCAGCCTCACACTTGTCTCCCTGCCGTTGATGATCCCATACCACCCCCAACCCCAGCCAATCTAGTTTAAACCCTCCCTTGTAGCATTAGCAATCCTCCCTGCCAGGATATTACCCCCTTCCTCCAGTTCAGGTATAACCCGTCCATCTTGAACAGGTCACCTCTGCCCCACAAAAGATCTTAATGATCTAAAAATGTATATCCATAACCCTGCAATAATTCGTTAGCCACGCATTCATCTGCCATAACGTCCTGTTCTTACCCTCACTATTACATTGCACTGGACGTACACCGGAGATTACCACTGTCATCGTCCTGGCTTTTATCCTTTTTCCTAGCTCCCTATAATCAGGATCTCTTCACTATTTCTACCTCTGTCATTTTGTACCAACATGCACAATGACTTCTGGCTGCTCCCCCTCCCCGGTGAGAACGTTCTGCAGCCGCTCTGAGCCATCCTGGACCTCTGGTGGGAGGCAACACACCATCCTGGATTCCCTTTTGCGGCCACAGAATTTCCTGTCTGTTCCCCTCACTATCAATTCTTAATAATTATTTCTGAAGTTATTCTGCTCTCACAACCTTCTGATAATAGGATTCCTTCCTGAAACAGTTGGATTTGGCTGAATTCCCTTTGCTTCAAGCAGTGGGGAGATTCCAATGAATCCTCATCATGAATCTTCCATGAGTGACAAAACCGACTGGACTTTTGTTTGCTCGCACATATTGCTGTGATGAGGGACAGGGAAAGAGAAAGGGAGGAATATTCTGTTCCTCCTCGGGTAGGTTATATTTTTCCATCCTAAGTTGAATCAATAATGTTATCAGAACCCTGACTGGACTATGTGAGCTCTCCTTGAACGTTGTCTGAACATTATGACTCCATCACATTCTCTGCTCCATGCAGGCGTATCATTGCTGCTGTCGTACACAGAATCATTTCATTAACAAATAATGACCCTATTTTTGATTTGAAGATATGTTTATATGTACCCGTGTAAATATAAAAATAAAATGTTTAATGTATTAACAATATCTGAATTAAAATGAATGTGTCTTATCTTAAGCAAATACAGAAATTTTTGGAAAAGCTCAGCAGGTCTAGCAGCATGTCTGAAGAGAAATGAGAGTTAACGTTTCTGGTCCAGGACCTTGCCTCAGAACCTATCTTATTCTCAACTTATATCCCCAGTTTTTTTCTCCCACACAAGAGGAAATATCCATCAGGTATTCACCAGCTACAGTCTGCTCATGATCGTATATGGTTAATAAGAACATCTCTCATTCTCAGGCCTGAACTGTTAATCCTTCATGACATACTGCGTTCATCACTAGGCCGAGTAAACAGAAACATCTTTGAAAAATTTGAAAACCGTTTAGCATTTTTTTTCAATTTTGGGAATCATAACTTCAACCAATACATCAGATGTGGTCTCAGCGATGCCCTGTGCTGATGCAGGAAAACATCGCTAAGATCAAACGCGACCCCCTTGCATGAAACAGCATCGTTCCGTTTCCCTTCCAAATCCGTTGCTGCATCTTCAGTAACTTGATGTGCTTCATGTGCTAATACACACAAATCCCTCTGTACCACCAAGTTCTGCATTTTCTCTCCATTTAAATTATTTGCTGCTGTTTTGCCATTTTCCCAAAACACAAAATTCCAGTCACCCACATTGTACTGATATTTATTTTGTCGCAAGTTTACTAACTGCCCTCCCCTATCTGTATCCCATTGCAGACACTCTGCCTCCACTTGACATCTTATTGAATGTTTACCCTGGTGTATGAGCAAACTGAGCTCCAATATATTCAGCCTCTTCATCCAAGGCATTAAACTAGATTGTATACTGTTGATAAACTCACACTGATCCTCGAATAATTCTACTAGTTACAGGTTTCCAACCTGAAAACAAGTAATTATCACAAATCTGTATTTCAGGTTAGCTAACCAGGGCTCCCCTGTACCTGTGTAACTGCCCAGAAAGGTTGTATGGCCTTATGCTGTACGGTGTAATATAGTCAATGAGTTGAATGACTATATTCTATTCCTGTGTAACTCCATAGAGGGACAGAATTGCCTCCTCCTGACTTATTATAACGATTCTGACTGGCTGAAAGGGGTCTTCCTCTCTCTCTCTGTAGCAGCCTCGAGATGTGAACTGGGAGGACCACACGTGGGATAGGAGCAGCAGTAGGTCATTCTGCCCCTCCAGTCTGCTGCACAATTTAGAAGCATCATGGCTGGTCTGACTGTAGCTGACCACCACCTTCCTTTCTGTTCCCACTAAATATTGACTCTAATGTCCATCAAAGATCACTTAAGGTCAGCCTTGAAAATCTTCAATGACCCAATCATCACTGTTCCCTGGGGATGACAGCGCTATAGATCGCACAGTTTGAAGGATAAAGGAACAATATTATCTCAAATGTTAATGGGAGACCTTTTAATTTGAAAGTGTGTTAACCTCACAGCAAGTTACCTCCTCTTTTCAGAAATAAGGGCAAAACAAATGGGAGGAGTCATAGACCATTCAGCCCATCAAACCTATCCCACCGTCCCATTGACTGTTCAGTAATTTATTTATCAATGTCAGCCTCCATTGCACCCTTGGGAAAATATTTCTGGCATCTTAAGGCCATACAGCATAGGAAATTGAAATATGGCCATTTCATCCATCAACTCTATTTTGTTGTTCGGTGCTGCCTGACATGTTTCTCAACACAATTCTCCCGCCTTCTCCCTGTAACTCTGGATCCATGTTTTAATCAAAAGATACCTACCTCTGTATTAAAGACACGGCTTTGGCTGTGTCGCCGCGTGTGTGCGCGTTCGTGTGTGTGTGTACATCTACTTAATGGCAGGAGACAGGGTGGTGGTGGAGGGTGGTGTGTGTGCGTTTCTGTGTATATCTGGTTAATTCTGTTTAATTATCGGCACAACATCATGGGCTGAAGGGCCTGTTCTGTGTTGTACTGTTCTATGTTCTACGTAATGGCATGAGACACAGAATAATAATCTGTTTATACATCACATGAAGGAAATTGGTGACATTGAAATGAAGCCATCATCATTAATTATGAAAAGCCCATCTGCTTGCCTCATGTCCTTTCGAGAAGGCAATGGGTCATTCTTCACTGGTCATATCTTTATGTGACTGCAAACCCACTGCAATGTGTTTTACTATTTACTGTCCTGTGGAACAACTGAACCAGCCACTCAGTACAAGGTTGGCAAAAAATGTTGGCCTGACCAGGGCTGCACACATCTCGTGAGGGAAGAGCAAAAGGAAAGGTAGGACCCTTCCTCTGACTCTTTTCTTTATGCCTTCAGCTCATTCTCATTAAGGTAGATGACCATTCCTCATATTAAGTGCATTCTTTCTTTCACTCACTACGTACTAAACAGACACTGATACGGTGATAAATTCCATGGCTTTATTTAAACTCAGCTAATTCAGCCTTTGAATAAATTGTCCCCACCTTAATACACTACAGTTGGTATGTGATCCTGCACTGAACGTCACGTTAGCCATAATAGATACAAAATATTTCGCTTCCTTCCTCAATGCCAGCAAACCACGTTAAAGTATCATGTGCACCACAGGCGAAGGAGCCACGATGAACATCGTGAAGTCGTCTCTGAGTGCAGTCTCTGCTCCATTGGTTTGTCATATTGGAGCATCAATGACACCCTTCTATTCCTGGATAAGTGTTTCAAGGGGTTGAACGCTCTCCACCTGGTCCCATGGAACAGGTTCAAGCGTTTGATTGAGCTCTGCCTTTTCCTGTTTAACAGCTCGATGTGCTGACCAGACCCCTCCTCTTACTGTGGAACAGGCAAAAGGATTGAATGGGCTGTCCCGCTCTTGTTCAGTAGTTTTGATATGATGAAAGGATTCTAGATATCCGTGTGCAACAATCTTGAGGTGCTGAATGAGCTTCTCTTTTAACTGTGGAAATGTGCAGTATCTGGCCACCAAACACAAACATCTTCCTTTGTGCTCTGAAAGATCCCAGCCAGTGGGGAGGTTACACCTGATCCTCATTAAGCTCAAATAATTACGTGGTCTCGATGACATCCTCAGTCAAATACTGCCTTGATATCAAGGCCACTCACTCTTCCCTGAGGCCCTGTGTTTGCCTCTTGTTTCAATCAATCGGTGATGGTGTCTGCGTCGGGAGTGATTTCCTCTCACAGAGGGAATCAATGTCAGGAATTATCTGGGCGAGAGAGTTAGGGGAGCTGCGTCACAGAAAGTATTTAAACAGGAGGTGGATAAGATTTTTGACCTGTCAGCGAGCTGAGGGGAGTGAATAATGGAGCATTAAAGAGGAGTTAATGGGACTCGGCAAGATGGTGGGTGATTCTCTTGAACTGTTGCGCACAGCGTTGCCTAACAGTCAAGGCAAAGTGGCGTTTTTTGCCATCCCTGGCCAATTTATGTGGTGGAATTATTAGTTTAAAACCTTACAGAACACATATGTTATAATATTTGGGAGTTGGAAGGATACCAAAGGGAAAAGGAGCAAGCAAACAGCATCAGGGAGGACCCTGCTCTGCACCACCGGGTATTCCAGAGACTGCAGCAGCAGCAGCAACCTCTCCGGAACCCCCCCCCCCCACAGGGACCTAACAGACTCATAGGAATTGGCTATGGCGATGGAGAGACTTACCTTGAAAGTTAGGGCTGCGAATGAATAAATCCTTGGGGAGATACGTGCCTAGGTCCGACCGATCACATCCATCCTGCAGAAGCATGAGCTGGAGATCCAGAGCTTCGGGAAGAGGCTGGAGGAGGTGGAGGGTCGAACTAAGGCCTTGAAAGCTGCGAGGGAGTCCTCACCCAGTCGGTTCCAGGGGCTCGAGCAAGAGGTGCGGACCTTGCGAGACCATATCGATGTCCCCGAAAATCGAGGTCGGAGGATATATCTCCGAATTGCCAGGCCCCCTGAAGGTGAGGAAGGTGAGCAGCCAGTCAGTTTCATTGAAAGCTGGTGTCAAAGTTTTTGGGTCTTCACTTCGAGTCCAGCTGGCTTCAGATTGAAAGAGCTTATTGGGTAACAGTGCGCAGGTCAGGGCCCGTGCCGCGCCCCGCTTGGTCCTAGTGCACTTCTATTCATATAAAACAAGCAAAAATCAGAGACGTTTCCAGATCCGTAGGAAAACATACGCAGGTGCTGCTGTACAAGGGGTCAAAAATCATGTTTTTTCCAGGATTTCTCTGCAGCTGTTATTCGAAAGTGAAAATCCTTCGATGAAGTTGAAAAGAGGCTGAGGAACCTGTGCATCCAATACTCCATGAGATACCCCGCAGTGTTTTGTTTCAGCCACGGGGACTCAGTTTATACATTTGCCTCAGTGGATAAGGCTAAAAACTTTGTAAACACTTTAAAATAGACGTATTGGCCTAAAAAATACGGTTAATGTTTGTCCCCACTTTATCTTTCCCCATGTTTTTCTCTCATTTTTTATTCCTTTCTTTCACCCTAATAATTTCCTTTTTTGGAAAGGGGGCAAAAGACTTTGGAACAAGTTGTTACTTTTTTTTAGTAACACGATTTTCTGATGGGAAATCTTGTGGATGTTCTTTGTTGTCTCTTCCTCTTTTTTGTTTGTTCTGCTTCTCTTCTAGTCACAAGTACGGGTGACATGAAACCAGGGAGTGCTCATCCTGACTTTGTCTTTTTTTCTGTTGATTTAAGGATCATCTCCTTGTTTTTATTTCTGGCCTAAGGCTGGGGCACAGTCCGGGTTTGAAGTAGCTGTGAAGAAGGGGATGGGTAGGGTGAGTGCCCCCATGGGCAGCCGAAAGAGTCATCCATTCAAGGTTTTATAGTTGGTTTTCTTTGTAGTTTGTTTGGTAGGAATATGTGTTCATAGTTATGATCGAGTAGTTTTTGAATATATAGCTTTTCAGCTCTGAGTCTTTATTTACTTATGCTCAGCGCTTTGTTAGCAGGGTTCTCCCTCCGAGGGGTTCAAGGTTGTCTGAAAGGGGCTATGGCTAAGTGTCTTATTAAAGGTGCACCTGGAACGTTATGAGAAGTCATTCGCCTGTTAAAAGAAACAAAAAATTGCTTTCTAGCCTTAAAATGGAAAGGGTTGATGTCGTTTTGTTGCAGGAAACCTATCTTGATGTTGGGGAACACCTGAAATTACAGCAGGGGGGTTATGACCGGGTATTCTTTTCATCCTTTACTAATAAAAGTCGGGGAGTGGCGGTACTTATCCAGAAAACCTATCTTCCGTTCACATTATTAGAGCCAGTGAAAGATTAGCAGGGATGGCTTGTGATACTTAAAGCTCTGTTACATGGGAAGGAATATGGCATTTTAAACGTCTACTGCCCTCCAGTGCGTCTCCTCATTTTGTTGATTCGTGCTTTCTCTAATTTGAGTGCCTCTGAAGCACGGCACATTATTATGGGGGGATTTTAATTGTCTTTTGAATCCGTCATTGGACAATTTGCCTTGTGGGCCCCCAAATATTTCTTCACAGACCAAGCAGGCGGTTGACTTACGCGAGGAGTTGGGGCTGGTCATTTGGAGATGTCTTTACCCTATTGGCAGAGGCTTCATCTTTTTCTCAAACCCACACAAATGTCACATGAGGATTGACCTCTTTCTGGCTCCCCCAGCTCTTCTGGATTCGATTGTGGCTTATAAAATTGGGAATATACCTATCTCTGTTAATGCAGCAGAATATTTGGAGGTTATGGCCAAGAACGAAGGGCGAGGTTTGCAGCACTGGCATTTCGGCCCTTTTCTCCTTAAGGATTCCAAATTTGAGCAATGCTTTTTGAAGGAGTTTCAGGAATTCTTGACTATCCATTCAGGCATGGCTAGTAGTCTCTCCATGCTATGGGAGACTGCTAAAGCCTTTGCTAGGAGATTAGGTGTTTCCTATTTGGCGAGCAAGAAATGACAGAAGGAGGAACAGCAGCGTCGACTTGAGACACAGTTGAAAGCTGCGGAGGCGGCACATTTTGCACGGCCTTTCGTCACTAACCTACAGCAAATCACGGCCCTTCGGGCTGCGTTGAATTCAATACTGACACAAAATCAGAGACAGCGCCGGGGTCGTTACATATGATGCTAAAACGATTAATGAGGCTTTTCAGAGCTTTTACTCTGAATTGTATCGGTCTGAAGGTTGCGAAAATAGATGGGCTAAAATGGAGACCTTTTTTAAGAACCTTGTCCTCCCAGGGGTAACCTTGGAACAGGCCACTCTCCTTAATGGCCCTTTGACAGCTCAGGAAATACGGGATGCAGCAAGGCAACTTCAGAGTGGGAAGGCACCTGGCCCTGATGGGCTTCCGGGTGAGTATTATAAGAAGTTTACAGGGATTCTGTCAGGGCCAATGTTGGAGATGTACAATCAATCCTATATGTATGAACGCCTACCACCATCTTTGAGAGAAGCTAATATTTCCTTAATTCTTAAGAAGGGGAAGGGTCCTGAGGATTGTGCCTCATACAGGCCCATCTCCCTATTATATTCAGATTTCAAGATTCTGTCCAAGATCCTGGCGCTGAGATTGGAAAGGGTGTGCCCTATATTATTAAAGAGGCTTTCTAAGGGGCCATAGGTTGCTGAATGTGGTCCAGGTTTGTCAGCAACGATTGATTCAAGGGTTGGTGATTTCCTTAGATGCAGAGAAAGCATTCGACTTGGTGGAATGGCCGTGTCTTTTTTGTGTCTTACGACAGTTTGGGTTGGGTGGAGTCTTTGCTCGATGGGTGGAGGTTTTATATCATTAACCTCTGGCCGCAGTCATCACCAACAGTCTAAGTCTGGGAATTTTACGATTGGTCGGGGTAGTTGGCAAGGCTGCCCCCGCTCGCTGTTGTTGTTTATGTTGGTGATGGAGCCGCTGGCAGAGGCCATTCGTCAGAACGTCCACATAACTGCTCCGGAAGTGGGATCGAGGGCACACAAGATTACACTGTATGCGGATGAGTCGTTCTGTTTTTATCGAACCTGATGACCTCTATACCTCATTGTATCAATTCATTTGGGGCTATTTCACGATATTAGATTAACTTTGCAAAATCGGAGGCTGTCTTTCGGGAGCCTTAAGGATGTGTCAGAAGTTGAAGGTGGCCCTAACTTCCCATTTAAGTGGTCACAGACAGGGTTCCGGTTCCTAGGCATTTTTTATTACCCCCAAATTTGATCTGTTATTCCGGACTAACTTGGTTCCCTTGTTCGACAATATTAGACGAGATCTCCAGAGATGGACGTTCTTCTAATTTCATGGCTGGGCCGAATATCTCTCAGTAAGATAAATATTCTTCCTCATTTGCTTTATCCCATGTGTATGCTCCCTATAATTTTTCCCAGGTCAACGCTGTGGGAGCTTCTGCCGTGGTTTGGTTCCTTTGTGTGGCATCGTGGTCGGTCCCTCATCAATCTTACTATATTCAAGTTGCCTCAAGGAGGGGGAGGAATTGATTTAGCATACATAAGAAGGTATCAAAGAAGTTCCCTCCTGTCCTTCATCTGTGAATGGGTAAGCAAGATCCAAACTCAATATGGTTGGATATTGAGACCTCCCAAGCAAAATGCCCTCTTATTCACCGGTTGTTCATGGATAAGATGAGGACAGTTATGGACCACTGCCGGAACCCCATTGTCATTACTACAGTCAGGTCTTGGAGGTCGATGCGTCAGATTGCGGGTTGTTTATCCAGGACTTCGCCATTAGCACCTATACTTGGCATGCCAGGTTTCCGACCAGGGACGATGGACTCAGGGTTCAAACTATGGGCAGCGAGAGGAGTTTCTAGTTTTGGAGACTTGATTGAGGGGGAGGTTGTGATATATTTTGAGCAACTGAGCTGCAAATACGGGTTACTCAGCAGAGATCCTGTCCGTTTTTTTTCTGGTTAGGGATTTCATCCAGAAGAAGACTACACTTCTCAGTAAGCCCTATAAGCCCGATCCAGAGAGGTTGTTGCTACATTCCACAAGCACCCTTTCGGTTAGTGTCCTCGATCACCTGCTGGGTGGTATGATCTGGCAGGATATTAACCGTTTACATGAGGTTTGGGAGCAAGGCTACTGCAGAAAATACGGAGATATGGCATTGAGGGTGAGTTGGAGGTTTGGATTAGAAATTGGCTGGATGGAAGAAGACAGAGGGTAGTAGTTGATGGCAAAGTTTCTTCATGGAGTGCCGTCACTAGCGGTGTTCCGCAAGGATCTGTTTTGGGACCATTGCTGTTTGTCATTTTTATAAATGACCTGGAAGAGGGGTTAGAAGGTTGGGTGAGCAAGTTTGCGGATGATACGAAAGTCGGAGGAGTTGTTGACAGTGAGGAAGCATGTGGCAGGTTACAGCAGGATATAGAGAAGCTGCAGAGCTGGGCAGAAAGGTGGCAGATGGAATTCAATGTAGCTAAGTGCGAGGTGATTCACTTTGGGAAGAATAACAAAAAGATGGGGTACTGGGCTAATGGTCGGATACTTGGTAGTGTGGATGAGCAGAGGGATCTTGGTGTCCATGTACACAGATCTCTGAAAGTTGCCACCCAGGTAAATAGTGCGGTGAGGAAGGCATATGGCGTACTGGCTTTTATTGGTAGAGGAATTGAGTTCCGGAGTCCTGAGGTCATGATGCAGTTGTATAAGACTCTGGTACGGCCGCATCTGGAATATTGTGTGCAGTTTTGGTCGCCATACTATAGGAAGGATGTGGAGGCATTGGAACGGGTGCAGAGGAGGTTTACCAGGATGTTGCCTGGTATGGAAGGAAAATCGTATGAGGAAAGACTGAGGCACTTGGGGCTGTTTTCACTAGAGAAAAGAAGGTTTAGGGGTGACTTGATTGAGGTGTACAAGATGATTAGGGGGTTAGATAGGGTCGACAGTATGAACCTTTTCCCGCGTATTGAGTCGGGTATTACAAGGGGGCATAGCTTTAAATTAAGGGGGGGTAGATATAGGACTGATGTTAGGGGTAGGTTCTTCACTCAGCGAGTCGTTAGTTCATGGAATGCCCTGCCAGTAACAGTGGTGGACTCTCCCTCTTTATGGGCATTTAAGAGGGCATTGGATAGGTATATGGAGGATAGTGGGTTAGTGTAGTTTAGGTGGGCTTGGATCGGCGCAACATCGAGGGCCCAAGGGCCTGTACTGCGCTGTATTCTTCTATGTTCTATGTTCTATGTTCTAAGAGCTAGGAGTGCAGATCTCTTCTGAAACGTGAGAGAACACATGGGAGAATAATCAAAAGTTCTCAAAATGTAATAGGACATGCGATACACAGTTAAAAGTTCTGCACATGGCTCATCTTTCACCAGACCATCTGGCAAAGTTTTAAAAAGGGGCACCCTCAGTGTGCCCCAAATGTAAAATAAGTGTAGGTACTCTTACCCATTGCTTCTGGACATACTACAGCTCTGTGTTCACTGGAGCGCAGTTGTGGGAGAGATAAGCAGGGTATTGAGGACTGAAGTCAAAGTAGACGCGATATCTCTTCTCTTAGGTCTACCGAATTTACCAGCTTTAGACAGGCATGGTAAGAAACTATTTAATATTCTTGCACACTGTGCACGGAATAAAATTCTGATAAATTGGGTCTGAGAACCCACTGGGCTTGCTGGGATGGCAGAAATAAATTATGGAGGACATTCCCTTAGACCTTTTTACAAACATGGTGCACCACACAACAGATCATTTTTATAAGACAATGCAGCCCTACTTGAGTTATTTAGAAACAGATTTGTCAGTTGTCTTAACTAGGGCGTTTGTTTAACCAGGATGGTTTGATTTGTCAAGCCCTGGGCTCTGAAGGGGGATCGCCTGGATTAATACATGTATATATACAATACACCTGTTCAGCTTTGATTAGATTAGATTAGATTACTTACTTTGACGAAGGGTCAGTTAGAATCGAAACATCAGCTCTTTTCAATCGTTATAGATGCGGCCAGACCTGCTGAAATTTTCCAGCATTTCTTCTTTTGGTTTCCTTCCAGCATCGGCAGTAATTTGCTTTTATTTTTTGCTTCTGTTCCTCTGTTTTGGGAGCTTTGCGCCGAGCATAGCTCTTCTACATTTTGTGGGTTTTTTCTTGCTTTTTTTCTTCTTTATTTTTGTGGTGTTGCTTTGCACAGTGTTAGTGTTTGTTTTGTATTCGAGGGTAGGTTGATAGTTAGGAGAGAATAGCTGTCTTGCAATTTGTGGGTTTTTTACTTTTTATTATACTGGTATTTGTTATTGATTGCATTTTTCAATAAGTTTATAAGTTTGTAAAGTTTAAAAATTGCTAATAAATATATTTACAAAAAAAAAGAAAGATCTTGCTGGAGTTATGCTGCAAGATATTTGAATTTTGGAGACACTAGAATATGTTACTTGCCAGTGAAGTTAGGAATAGGAATGTAGTACAGAAGAGAAAACCTGGCCAAACAGCTGGTAGAGGATGAAGCACATCCGATATGTGGATCATTGGAATTCATGGTTTGGTAGGGCCTACACAAGAAGGATGGGATGGACTTGAATTGGCTGAAGTCTCCGATATGTTGATCATTGGAATTCCAGAGACAATACACAATAGGTACAGGAATAGGCCATTCTGCCCTTCGAGCCTGCACCACCATTCAATATGATCATGGCTGATCATCCCTAATCAGTATCGAGTTTCTGCCTTATCTCCATAACCGTTGATTCCACTATCCTTGAGAGCTCTATCCAACTCTTTCTTAAGTGAATCCAGAGACTGGGCCTCAACTGCCCTCTGGGGCAGAGCATCCCACACAGCCACCACTCACTGGGTGAAGACGTTTCTCCTTATCTCTGTCCTAAATGGTCTATATTGTATTTGTAAGCTGTGTCCTCTGGTTCGGCACTCACCCATCAACAGAAACATGTTTCCTGCCTCCAGAGTGTCCAATCCTTTAATAATCTTATATGTCTCAATCAGATTCCCTCTCAGTCTTCTAAACTCAAGGGAGTCGAGAAGAAGAAGAAGAAGAAGAAGAAGAAGAAGAAGAAGAAGAAGAAGAAGAAGAAGAAGAAGAAGAAGAAGAAGAAGAAGAAGAAGAAGAAGAAGAAGAAGAAGAAGGCGTCTTATGTTAGGACAAAGTGTGAAACCTAAGTTAGGGCGCTTGAGAGTTACAAGGAAGTCAGGAAAGACCTAAAAAGAGAGATCAGAAGAGCCAGGAGGGGACATGAGAAGATGTTGGCGGAAAGGATCAGGGTTAACGCTAAGGCTTTCCATCGGTATGTCAGGAATAAAAGAATGACGAGAGTTAAATTAGGGCCAATCAAGGATAACAGTGGGAAGTTGTGTGTGGAGTCAGAGGAGATAGGGGAAGCACTAAGTACATATTTTTCGAAAGTGTTCACTATAGAAAATGAAAATGTTGGCGGGGAAGTACAAAGATACCTGCATTTAGACTTGAAGAGAATGAGGTTCACAAGGAAGAGGTATTAGATATACTGTAGGGTGTGAAAATAGACAAGTTCCCTGGGTCGGATGGGATCTATCATAGGTTCATCTGGGAAGCAAGAGAAGAGATTACCGAGCCTTTGGCATTGATCTTGAAATCATCATTGTCTACAAGAATATTGCCTGCGGACTGGAGGATAGCAATTGTGGTTCCCTTGTTCAAAAAGGGTAGTAGAGACAACCCTAGTAATTACAGACCAGTGAGTCTCACTTCAGTTGCTGGTAAAGTGTTGGAAAAGGTTATAAGACATAGGATTTATAACCATCTAGAAAAGAATAATCTAATCATGGACAGTAAGCACGGTCTTGAGAAGGGTAGGTCATGCCTGGCGAATCTTATTGAGTTTTTTGACAAAGTGATCAAACAGGTAGATGAGAGTAAACCGGTTGATGTGGTGTATATGGATTTCAGCAAGGCGTTCGATAACGTTGCCCACTGTAGACTATTAAATAACATGCGGAGGAATGGGATAGTGGGAGAGAATGCAGTTTGGATCAGTAATTGGCTTGCTGAAAGAAAACAGAGGATTGTAGTTGATGGAACATGTTCATATTGGTGTCCAGTTATTAGTGGCGTACGGGAAGGGTCAGTGTTGGGTCCACTGCTGTTCGTCATTTTTATAAATGACCTGGATGAGGGCTTAGAAAGGTGGGTTAGTAAATTTTCGGACGGCACCAAGATCGGTGGAGTTGTGGATAGTGCTGAAGGATGTAGTAGGTTGCAGAGAGATACGGATAGGATGCAGAGCTGGGCTGAGAGATGGCAAATGAAGTTCAATGTGGACAAGTGTGAGGTGATAGACTTTGGCTGGAGTAATTGGAATGTAAAGGACTGTGTTCAAGGTCGGATTCTTGGGAGTGCAGATGAGCAGAGATATCTCGGTGTCCATGTGCACAGATCCCTGAAAGTTGTGACCCAGATTGACAGGGTTGTTAAAAAGGCATACAGTGTTTTGGCCTTTAATAATAGAGGGATTGAGTTCCGGAACCAGGAGGTTATGGTGCAGCTGTACAAAGCTCTGGTAAGGCCACACTTGGAATATTGTGTACAGTTCTGGTCACCGCATTATAAGAAGGATGTGGAAACTTTGGAAAGGGTGCAGACGAGATTTACTAGGATGTTACCTGGTATGGAAGGACTGTCTTACGAGGAAAGGCTGAGGGCCTTGAGGCTGTTCTCGTTAGAGAGAAGAAGGTTGCGAGGTGACTTAATAGCCACATACAAGATAATCAGAGGGTTAGATAGGGTCGACAGGGAGACCAGCGTGGGGACGGCAAACACGAGGGGACACAAATTTAAAATGAGGGGAGATAGGTATAACACAGATGTCAGAGGTAGTTTCTTTACTCAGAGAGTAGTAAGGGTACGGAATGCTTTGCCTGCATCGGCAGTAGATTCGTCAAGTTTAAGTGCATTTAGTCGTCATTGAACAGGCAAATAGACGTACATGGAATAATGTAGGTGGGATGGGCTTCAGATTAGTAGACAGGGTGGCGCAACGTCGAGGGCCAAAGGGCCTGTATTGCGCTGAAATGTTCTATGTTATATGTTCTATGAAAGAATGTACATAAGAAGGATGGATGGACCTGAAGTGGCAGCAATCTCCGATGTTTGGATCATTGGGATTCCTGGGCGGGAAGGATATACGCAAGAGGATGGAATGGACCTGAACTGGCAGCAATCTCCTGGCAGGCTGGTTTGTTATTGTAACTCGGGAGGATTTTAACTAGTGCGGTCGGTGGCAGGGGGGAGGGCGGTGTGGGCGGCCAGGTGGGAGTGGGAACCAGAGCAGTCGGTCCACAATACAGTGACAAAGGAAGAATTGGAGACTAAAACCAGTGCAGCTAAGACCAACAACACAGAAGCAGAGGACGCTGAAAACAATGGCAACCTGAAGTGTGATTAGTTTCATGTGAGGAATCTTGCAGGTCAGAACTTGGAGCTTGGGTGAATACAGAAAAGGACAATGTACATATTACAGAGATTTCGTGAGAGAGGGAGAATAGAGCAATCTATCCAGTGGGTACAGAAATAGTTGCTGAATATGCAGTGAGTGGCAGGAGACAGTTGTTTAAAGTGAAATAATTATCCAGCACTCTGTCGAAATCGATGTACAGATTGAAGTGACAAAGGAGGACACTGGAATTGTCTGTTTACAATATTTTCTGCTTTACTGGCAGTCTTTTGTAAACACTGAAAAAATAGCAGCAGAGAATTTACATCAGGGAAACTCAAACCAAATATCAGATCAAGATCTGATGTGTTTGGCTGAAGTGTATTTATTTGAATACAAGGATTATTATGGGTAAACAAATTAATTTAGAGCCTGAATCCGTACATGGGACTACGATGTTGTAAACATTATAGCGACTTGGTTGAGAAATGTACAAGGCTGGCTGCTCAACTTTCCAGGGTTTTGTTGTTTTAGATGAGATAGAGGGGAAGGTAAAAAAGGGGGAGGAGTTGCATTACTAATCAGGGGGAATATTAAATCTGCACTTAGAGAGGGCGTCCTGGAGGGCTCATCCAATGAGTCAACATGAGTAGAACTCAAAAATAAGATGGATGCAAGAACTGTGTTAGGATTATACTGCAGTCCCTGCAACAGCCACCGAAAGATTGAGGAGAAAATATGTAGGCCGATTATGGAAACGTGTATTAAAAAAGAGTTGGTATAGTGAGTGACTTTAACATCCCCACTATTGACTGCGAGTCCCTGAGAACAAGAGGCTTAGACGGTGTAGAATTTGTTAAGTGCATCCAAGAAAGTTATTTGCAGCGGTATGTGGATAGTCCAACTACAGGAGGTACCATACTGGACCTCGTATTAGAAAATGAGGCACTCCAGGTGAGTGACCATTCAGTAGAAGATCATTTTGGAAACAGTGATCACGACACCCTCAGGTTTGAGATAGCTCGAACATGGACTAAGTCAGGAAGTTAATAAATTGGCAGAAGGCCAATTACACCAGCATCAGGCAGAAGCGAGGGGCTGTTAATTGGGAAGAGCTGCTATGAGGCAAATCCACATTTTACAAGGCAGAACTGTTATTAAATTGTAATATCATCTGGTGAATGTCCTCCCAAATGCTTGAATTTTAATCTATTTTGTCTGATATTTTGAGGACACTACATGTCAGAATACAGGAAGAGATAATGGATGATTGCGTACTGTGTCCTTCGCAGGACCAGCGTGTTTCTCCAGGCACTAAAAGTCCTTATTGTGGGCCAGAGAACCTCAGAATTCATACAGCATAGACGGAGGCAATTCAGCCCATCGTACATCCACAAGCTCTCCAACTGTAATATCTGAAAATAGAGAGAGAGTTATTTGAGACAGACTGAGAGAGAGAGAAGGAGAGAGAGAGAGAGAGAGAGAATGAAACAGAAAGCAAGAATATGAAGGGAGATCAACAGAGTGGATAGCAAGTGGAGCGACAGACTGAGTGAGAGGAACGGGTGTTAGACGAGAGTGAAGCTGGATAGATCAGGATACAACATGAGAAAAATATACAGAAGATGGAAATTTTATTTAAGAATTCCTTTGGACTGCAAGCCCTTTGTCTGGTGCCATATCCTGTGAGCACTGCGCTGATACTGGTTGTCTTCCCAGATCGTTTATCTCCAATAACATCACAGAGCTGGGTTGCTGAGAGTTAAACATAATCCAATAGATCATTTGATTGGTTCCAGGAAGAAGGTGGATTTACTGATGGGCGAACATCAGAAGGAACTAATAAGCCCTCGAGATACTGTATGTAGGATAGGACAAGAGAATCTCAGTGACGGGGATCACGGACAGAGAGGAAATCAGTTTCTCAGCTATGAGCCGAATAATGATTGATTTACGTTTGCACAACATTTCCATGGTTTTGTAATTCACATTTCAAGTTAGATAGCTCAAGATCATGAGTGTATTTTAACAATCTTATCTGTTTATATTTTCCATATTTTGGAAGGTACAAAAAGTCATTTTATCCCAGTATTTCGTGCTGAATAAGCATATTGTCTTCCTGGGGAAGTAGAGACCTCTTCTGATGGATTGGTCTTCATCTGAAGAATGCTGGGACCAGAGTCCTAACAAATCACATAACTAAGGTTGCAGACACATATTTCATTTTTTTTTAGGTTTGGGGTGGGGTTTCAGTTATAGGGGAAATTAGAAAATTGGAATGAAAAGTGGAGGTAAGAGTGCAGAACTCAGGAGAGGTTAGTAAAATCTGCAGCACAGACACAAATAGGACAAAGTGTATTGAAAGTATAAACAATCACACTGGACAGATAAATGACACTGAGAGGACGGACGGTTAATATAGGACTGAGAGTGTTCTCTCTGAATGCATGCCATATAAGGAATAAGGTAAATGAGCTTGTGGCGGAGATTGAAATTGGGAGAGACGTGGCTGCAAGGAAATCAGAATTGACTCCTGAATATTCAAGGATATGCATCTTATCGAAAAGATAGGTGGGGTGGGGGAGCGGTTGCCTTATGAGTAAGAATTAAAATAAACCAATCGTAAGAATTCTTGTCTCCTTGCTATTGGAATAATGTTTAAAAAACTTGAAACCATAAGAAAAGATTTCTGATCATGTTACCAGGTTGGACTATTTGAGCTATAGGGAGAAGGTGAATAGCCTGGGGCTGTTTTCCATGGTGCGTCAGAGGCTGAGGGGTGACGTTATAGGGGATTAGAAAATCACATGGGGCACGCATGGGATAAAGAGACAAAGTCTTTTCCCTGGGGCAGGAGAGAACTAGACTGCATAGGCTTAAGTTAAGAAGGCTAAGAATTAAAAGGGACCAAAGGAGCAAGTTTTTTTCATGCACAGGGTGGTGTGTGTATGGAAACAACTGTGGGAGGAAGTGGTGGACACTGGACCCATAACAACATTTAAAAGGCATATGAATGTGTATGTAAATAGGAGAGGTACGAAGGATATAGGCCAAGTGCTGGCAAATGGGATTAGATTAGGTTGGGATATCTGATCGGCATGGACGAGTTGGACTGAAGGATCTGTTGCTATGCTTTACATCTCTCTGTCTGTATGACATAAAGTTGGGTCAGATGGCACAAAATCAGTGTGGGTAGAATTGAGTGTAGCCAAAGTTTGAAAAAAGAAACATAGTTGGCGTCATGTTCAGGACTCCAATACACACCAGGAGATAGAAAAGATGTGTGGAAAAGGCAAAGTACAGTAGTCATGGGAGATTTCAATATGCGGGAGGACTGGCAAAATCAGGTTGGTAGGGTTTACAAGAAAAATAATTTGTGGAATATCTTCGTTAGGTCTTTTTGGAGCGGCATGTGGTGGAGCCCACTCAGGAACAAGAAATACTGGATTTAGTGTTGTGCAATGAGGCAGACTATTTAAGAGAACTTAAAGTGAAGGAACACGAAGGATGCAGTGAATTTTAATATGATTGAATTTATTCTGCAATTTGAGAGGGAGAAGATGGAATCAGACGTAATGGTATTTCCACTGAATAAAGGCAACTACAGAGGCATGAGGGATGAGCTGGATAGAATTGACTGGGAGAGGGGCCTAGCATGAAAAACAGTGGAACAGCAATGACAGGAGTATCTAGGAGTAATTCAGAAGGCACAACAGAGATTCGTCCCGAGGGAAAAAAGAAGCATGGTCAAGGGGAGGATGAAGCAATCATGGCTGACTAGGTTAAAAATTACACCACACGAGGTTATAATCCAACAGGTTTAACTGGAAGCCCACGAGCTTTGGGAGTGACACTCCTTCAACAGGTGGCTGTGTAGGTGTCAGGGACAGAATAATAGCAAAAGAGCGTATAATGTGATGAAGGGCAGAGGAAAACCAGACAATTTGGAAACTCACAAGGACCAACAGAGGGCAATAAAATAATAAATATGGAGGGAGGAGATTAAATATGAGGGTAAGCTTGCCAGTTAAATCAAGGAAAATTGTAAGATTTTCTTTAGATATAAAAAGGGCAAGGCAAGACAAAAGTGGACATTGAGCTGCTGGAAAATATCATAGGACAGACAGTCTGGGGGGGGGGAGCAAAGAAATGGCTGAGGACACAATTAATTTCCCAAAAATTCAAGAATGTGAAGGGGCAAAGCTCAGTATGTCACCCATCGCCAAGGCAAACAGGGTAGAAAAGCTAAATGGGCTGAAGATGGATAAATCACCTGGACCAGAAGGACTACACCACAGCGTTCTAAAGAGGAAAGCTCACAGGGAGTGGAGGCGTAAGTGATGATCTTTCAGGAATTATTAGAAACAGGGAATGTCCTAGTGGACTGGAATAACGGTAACGTAAAATCCCTATTTAACAAGGGAATAAGGCAGGAGACGGAAAATTACAGACCAAATCGCCTAACCTCAGTTGTGGGTAAGATCCTGGAACCGATTGGGAAGAATGAGGTTTCTGAATATTTGGAGGTGTGTGGTAATACAGGTCAAAGTCAGCATGGTTTCATCAAGGGGAGGTCACGCCTGCCGCAACTGCTGGACCTTTTTGAGAAAGTAACGAGCAGCTTAGACCAACGAGGGCCAATGGATGTTATTACCCAGACCTCAAGAAGGCCCTTGATAAGATCCACACAGGAGACTATTCGTCAAGAGAAGGGCCTATGGTGACACAGGCAAGGTGCTAGCATGGATGAAAGCGTGACTGTTTGACAAAAAACAGGTAGTAGGGATAAAATGGTCCTTCTCAGGATGGCAGCTGATGACAAAATGTGTTCCACAAATCTCAGTGTTGGGACAACTTTTTACTTCGTACTTTAATGATCTAGATGACGGAATGGAGGGCATTCTGGCTAAGTTTGCAGACATTACAAAGATATAAAGGGACATGTAGCACGAAGTAGACAGAGAAGCTGCAGATGGATTTGGACAGGTTAGTGGATGGGCAAAGAAGTGGCAGATGGAGTAAAACATGCGCTAGTATGAGGTCATGCACTTTGGATCGAAAAATAGAGGCATGGACGATTTTCTAAATGGGGAGAAAATTCAGAAATCTGAAGTGCAAAGAGACTTGGAAATCCTAGTCCAGGTGTCTCTCAAGGTAAACTTGCAAGTTTAGAACTGAAATATATGTTACTGGAAAAGCGCAGTAGGTCAGGCAGCATCCAAGGAGCAGGGAAATCGACGTTTCGGGCATAAGCCATTCTTCAGGAATGCAAGTTTAGTCAGTAGTTGCGAAGGTAAATACATTGAAGGGATTTATTTCGAGAGGAATTGAATATAAAAGCAGTGATGTATTTCTAAGGCACGAAAAAGCTCTGGTCAGGCCACATTTAGATTATTGCGTGCAGCTTTGGGCCCTATATCTTAGCAGATATGTAGTGGCCCTGGAAGGTGTTCAGAGAATGTTCACTGGAATGGCCCCAGGAATGAAAAGCTTAACATATGAGGAACGTGTGAGGGCTCTGGGTCTGTACTCGATGGAATTTAGAAGGATGGGGCGGGGGGGGGGGGGGGGATCTAATTCAAACTTACAGAATACTGAATGACTTGGACAGAGTGGATTTTGAGAAAATGTGTCCATTGGTAGGAATGACTAGGAACCGAGGCTGAGACATAGACCACAGTGAAGACCTTTTAGAACAGAGATAATGAGCAACTCCTTCGGCCAGAGAATTGTGTGTCTATGGAATTCATTGCCACAGAAGGCTGTGGAGGCCAGGTCATTGAGTATGTTTAAGCCTGTGTAGGATACGTTCTCAATTGTAAAGAGAATCTAGGGTTATGTGCAGAATGGGTTTGAGAAATTTATCAGCTTTGATTGAATGTTGGAGCAGACTGGAAGGGCTGAATGGCCAGGTTTCAACTCCTATGTCTTATGGTCGTACGGTCTTTAGTAATATTGGCTCTCCTCAGTCTTCATTGTAGATTTATACTTGCATCTGATCTTCAAATGATTTATAAAGAGAAACGTTCTAATACAGATGAATTGGCAATATCATGTTCCCTCACTCTCGTCTCAGCGGCCATGTCCCCCAATTCTGAATGTTTTCTGTCTCCTCCCCAATGCCATAATCACATTGTAATTGAAGTCCAGTAAGTGGCACTTCATCACAGTTGATTGGCATTAATAAATCAACAGCATGACCCTCACCTGTCCTCTCTGATCCTGGAGTAACAATTTGAATTTCATTTGTCACAGACAATTCTCTGTTAACATATCCATCCCGTTTGTCTGTTATAACCCCATGTTGTCTTCGGCACATTTTCCTGTCAGGTTATCGAGTATAAACGTTCTCTCAATACTTTATTTATATTGTACTGACTGATCACTAGTTGCAGACGGTATGTTCCCAATTATAATCAGAGAAAATCATTTATGTTCTGACAATCCTCTGCCATTACTCCCATATCCAATTCAGATTGAATGATAACACACAATCTACCATCTCCAACATTCCTTCCCTCAGTCACCCTCACATGTCCCATTCCGAATGTGTAACTTTTATGCGTTAGATTGAAATTTAATAATAACTGTATTGAATAGAAAGGGGTTAACTGGAGCTATTTGTTCAGCGACTGTGGTTAATGTCAGCCTCTGTGGATCCTAAATGTGTCACTAGAGGATTAACCTCTTGTTTTAATAAGGGCTGGGTTCGATGTGCCATCCCATAGTATGAGCAGGAGCATCACCGACAGCACTAACAGGGATCAGCACCTCCAGAGAGACGGGAAGGAGAGATCAGAATCTGAGAACAATAGACTGGAATGTTTCAACAATGGATCAGAGTCTGAGAACATTAGACTTGAATATTACAATAACAGACAGGATTTTTTCCTGGGGTTTTTACATCCTTTCTCAGCCTTCAATATCATTAGCATTACGGATCGAAGCTATCCTTTGGATTATACAAGGAGGCTACTATCCCATTCTCGCTCTAGTTGGTGTTCCTCGTAAGTCATTCTCTTTGTCTATTAAACTGGGTTGAACTGTGTTTCTGCTCATATTAGGTAAGCTTGGGAAAAGGAAAAGTCAGTATCTTCACTCCCAATCAAAAATTCCTTTTCTGATAAATTCTCTGAAGCAAATTACTATTTATAAATTGCTCACTCAAACACGAGAAGGAACAAGACTGTTCTCAAACTCCATAAACCCTCTAGCCCTGCACAGATCTACATTTCCATATCCTCCCCACTCACCAATCCTGCTCAGTACCATCATTATGATGTCTCGGTCTACTCGTCAGCCTCAGTGCAACTTCTGAATAAACTTCTGAATTTGTGCCACCATAAAATCCGGATCCACCTGTTTCTAGTCCCTTCTAACGACATGTCCATGACAAGATGATTGTACTTGTGATGTTAAACTTGTTCTCTCCGTAGAATCTGTCAGACACGCAGATAATGCATGGCGCACAAGTCATTGACTCTAACTCTAGACGCACGGAATAATAATCTGTTCATGTCTGATGAACCAAGTTGATGGAATTTAAAATAAACCATCACCATTTGTAATAAACAGAAGCCCATCTGCTTGCCTCACGTCCTTTAGAGAAGGCAATGGGTTATCCTTCGTTGGTCAGGTCTCCGAGTAACTGCAAATCCACTCTTTACTGCCCTGTGGAACAGCTGAACCTGCCGGTCAGTTTAGGATAGGGTTAACATGCTGGTCTGACCAGGGATCCATATACCCCGCGAAAAAGAACAGGAGTAAAGATAGCTTCCTTCCACTTCCTGTTTCCCATATCTCTACAGCTCATTTCCATCAGTTAGGTGACTATTTCTTATTTTAGGTATATTCCATCTCATTGAGTCTCTCGCCGAGAGTGATATCCGTCTCGATAGATACCTCTGGTGCTGGTTTTATTGACACTGACATAAAGAGGTAAGTAAGTTGTAAATTCGGTATCAGTGGCAGTATATACAGAGGGATTTTTAAAATGTATACCATAAGAAAGAAATGAAGACGGCGAAGTGAGGGAAAATAATTATTGTGATCATCCCTGAGAGTGTTGTTGAGGCAGTATTTGGGGTATTGTTCACAGATTTTCTCTCTATTATGAGGAATGATCGTCTTACGAGAGAAAGAGTGAAAATGAGTTCCACCAAACTAATCCTAGGGATGATGGTACCATGAGGAGTGAGTGAACATTAATTAGCCGCACTGTGAGAGAATAAGACGGGATTGCATTGAATCTTCAGGGGGATGGACAATCACATATGATGATCTAAACAGACACTGATACGATGATAAATCCCATGGATTTTTTTTTTAACTCAGGTTATGAGAGTCTTGATACTTTTAATATCTCTGAGAACATTCCCTCCATCCACCCCCACTACTCATATCAATGAGAGAGCAGGAAATCCAGACTTTGAATATGAACTCCACATATTAATGCAGTGGTGTGTGATCCTGCACTGAACGTCATGTTGTACACAATCCCAACATCAGCCACAATATCTTCAATATAAAACAGTTAACTATTCCCACCAGCCTCAGACCCCCATGGAGAACATGGGTCTGTCTTTTCGGAGATGGAAGATGTCTCCTTAAGATGTAACAGAAATCATCTGGCTTCCGTCCTTGCTGCCAGCAAACCACGTTAAGGAGCACATCTTCCACCGGCAATGTGCCACGAGTAACATCTTGAAGCCGTCTATCAGTGCAGGATCTGGACCTGTGATTTGTTATGTTGGAGTATCAGTGGCATTTTCCTATTCCTGCATAAGCCTTTAAGAGGCTGAAAGGCCTCTTTCTGGTCGCGTGGAACAGTTTCGGGAGACTGGGCTCCACGTGTCCCTGTTTAACAGTTCGAAGTGCTGACCAGTCCCCTCCTCTTCCTGTGTACCAGGCAGGAAGATTGAATGGGCTGTCTCACTTCTTGTTCAGTAGTTTCGATGGGCTGAATGCTTGCTCATATTCGTGTGTAAACAGCTTGAGAGACTGAAAGAGCTCCTCTTTTTGCTGTGGACTTGTGTAATGTTCGGCCGTGCTGTTACATGAATGTTACCAACATATTAACAGCACAGGCCTGAATGCAGTCCAGGTCTTGCTGCACATGGACACAAACTGCTTCAGGAGCTGACGGAGGAAAATGTTCTGAACATTGTGTAATCTTCAATGACCATCCCCATTTCTGACGTTATGATGGGGAAGGACATTGATGAAACCACTGAAGATGATTGTGCCGAGGAATCTACCCCGACGATCTCCTGTAGGGATATCCCGAGTCTAAGAGGATTGACATCCACCAACCACGAACACCTTCCTCTGTGCGATGGCTGACTAGGGGAGTGATTGTGGCTGATTCCTATTAAATTTAATTCAGTCAGCGTTCTTGATACAATCCTGTGTCAACACCGGCCTTGATATCAGGGTCTGTCACTCTTACATGAGCTGCAGTGTTCACCTCTTTTGAACATACCAATAGGTTATTATGTATGTTTGGGGAGTGTAACATTTTCACAGAGGATAGTGAATGTCAGGAATTATTTGGTCTAGAGAGTTCGGGGAGCTGGATCACTGAAAGTATTTACAGAGGAGGTAAGACTTTTTTTATCTGTCATAGAGTATGGGATGTGAAGAATTGGGAACTAAAGCAAAGTTGATGCTAACATTGGATCAACCATAATCTTATACAATGGCACGGCAGGCCTGACGATCCGAATTACCGTCTGATCCTGTTCCTCATGTTGTAATGTTCTGTAATTAGAAAGTTCATGGTTGTAATTTTCCTGAACATTCCGTTATTGGATGTTGCAGTTAGAGAGAGCAAAGCATTTTATGAGTCATCTCAGGGTGAGGTATGTGGACTGTAATCACAGTGATTTTGAGTCTGCACCATGACCAACAAGTGAAGCACAAGTTGCAGAGAGGAGACACTCTATAAAGAGATCAGAGGCGTATTTTGAACACAGCTTGGGTTTTGAATGAACATTTTCCAACCCACACCAAACTGTGTGTGACAGTTGTGAGGGACAGAAGGAGATCCTCTATTACTGTGGACCAGTTATTTGGAGCAAGTGGCCTCCATCTGCTACTGTGCAGGATCTGTGAGGGGCTGAATGGAATATGGAAGCATAAGACTGAGTAGCAGGAGTAGGCCATTAGAAACTTTGTCTTTTCTCAGTCACGCACTAAGATCGTAGCTGATCTGCTTGTGGTCTCAGCAGTACTTCTTCCGTACATGCACCATTTTCCTACATTCACTTGTCTATCAAATATTTAACAGACATAACTTTGAATAAATGCAAAATTCCAGAGACCATAAATTTCTGGGGAATGAAATTCCCACTTGAACAGTCCTTTCAGAATTTCTCATTCGTGCTCCAACCAATGTTGCAGGGTCACTGTTCCCTTTTGCAGTCACACTGCTCCATTGGTTTCGGCAAATTTCAAAGTTAAGTGATATGGCTAATTATATAAGTGTCAGTCTGGCTCATCTTGTAGAAAACTGTGAAACACACACACACACACCTTAAGACAAAAACAGAAAAATGAAAGCTTTCCAGAGTTCCATAGTAAGTGAACTCATAACAAATGGATAGATGATAGACTATCCCAAATGTTATTCAGTCCTCTGAAGTCATTCTGCGCAGACAAGCTGAATGTAATGTGATTTCTCCACAGAATAGTTGGATTTACCTGAATTCCCTTTGCTTCAGACGGTAGGGAGATTTCAATGAATCTCTCATCAGGGATTCTGCACGACTCATCAGGTAGAGGTGAGTCAGAACTTTACTGTTGTCAGGTGGAACAAAATAAGAGAGAGGGATCAATCAGTTGCGGCTTCTCAGGCAGGGAACATTGTTCTCCCTCTCTGTGTTGAAACATGCAACAATATCAACTGAACACCAAACTGTACCGTGTGCCCTCGTCGTGAACATTCTCTGGAATGGGTCATAATGGAATATATGCAAGAGCATCACTGCTGTTTTTATACACAGTGCCATTCATTAGCAAAAAATAAAATTCCTTCATTAGCAAAAAAGAAATTCCTGTTTTATAATTTGATGATATTGTGGTATGTTTATGCTTAATTTTTAAAAATCGTTTGATGTCTTCATAATAGCTGTGCTAAAATCAATGCATTTTATTCTTAAAATTCATTCCATAGTTTTAGTCTCGCTGAGAAGAGAAAATATGTATCCAGCTGATATTTTTCTCAAAATCATCTATGCTTCAAAAAGATTTCTCATCTAAGTCCAAAGTTGATAATGTTTCGGAACAAAAGGCCTTCATTCCAGAAACGTGTGAACAAGACATTGTTGATAAGTTTCCAAAACAATTTTTGTTTAGGTTAAGGGATCAAAACACATAATGTGTCAGATGTGGTCTTAGCAATGCCCTGTACAGATGTAGACTCTAAAACTATGATGCTGGAAAGCACAACTGGTCAGGCAGAAAACAAGGAGCAGGAGACTCTATGTTTCAGGCAGATTCCTGATGAAGGACTTATACCCGTAACCCAATTCTCCTGCTCCTCGGATGCTGCCTGATTGGCTGTGCTTTTCCAACCCCACACTGTTCGACTTTGATCTCCAGCATCTGCACTCCTCAATTTTCCCTTGCATAGATGCAGTAAAACATTCCTGATATAATCTGGTACTCTTTGCCAGAAACATAATCATTCCACTTAGCTTCCAAATCATTTGCTGCAAGTGTAGACAAACTACATATGATTCATGTACCAGAATCATGAAAATCGCCTGTATCACAGAGTTCTGCAATCTCTCTCTACTTAAATTGTTTAGCATTGTTTTATCCTTCCATCCAAAATAGACATATCAAATTATGCTACATCTATTGAAGGTTTGCTCACTAACCTCCCTTTGCCTATATCACATTGATGACACACGACCTCCATTTGTTGACATACTGGATTACCATCCTGGTGTTTAGTCAGTCCCTTCCTCCAGATCATTGATATAGATATTGATCGTTGATGATCCCATAGTGATCTCTGAGGCACTCCACCAATTATAGCTTTGTAATGTGAAAATAAGCATTTATCACTACTCTCTATTTTCTGCTAGCAGAAGCTTCCGATGTAGCAGCTCAGGCAGTTTAAATGGCCTCCTGTGCAGTAAAATGTACTCAATGAGCTAAATTAATTCGTTATAATTTCCTCTGTACCTCTTTATAAGGCAGAATGGTGTCCCCTAGTCTCATGGTAACGATAATGACTGGCTGACTGAGGTGGACCACTATCTCTGTCACTGCTTCGAGGGGTGAATGGAGTGCACAATACATGGGGTAATGGCAGCAGTATATTCCTGTAACAGCATCGAGTTTGGGTTAAGAGAATAACACATGGGGTCGGGACAGCAAGTGGCTATTCTGCTCATGACTGATCCGAGTGTGTCTAACCATTCGTCTCCTGTCTGTTCCCAATAAACATTGACTCTCCTGTCCAGCAAAGATCAGTCAAGCTTAGCCTTGAATATCTTCAAAAACCGAGTCCTCACTGCTCCCTGAGGATGAGGACCCTACAGATAGTACAATACTAAAGTGAAAGTGGCGTCCTTATTTCAGTATGGGACCCGTTATTTTAAACTGATAACCTAACATCAAATCACCACCTCTTTTGAAACACAAGGACAGAATAATTAGGCATAAACATAAACCATTCATCCATCTAAACCTGTCCAATAATACCACTGACTCTTTGCAAGCAAATATGTATTAAACTCATTCTCTGCTCCTGTCCCAAGAAGAGAATAACTGATAGCATGACACCCAACGAGCATTACAAACGCTGAATTAGGCCATTCTGCCCATCGTGTCTGAATGCCATTTATTAACGGCTTAGAGATTTCTCAACATCATTCTCCTGACTTCTCTCTCTAACCATTGACACCCTTATTCATCCAAACCTATCTATCTCTGTCTTATGAGCATTAGTGTCTGTATCTCTGCATGTGTGTTTGTGTGTGTTTGTTCATGTGTTTGTGTATCTGAGTATTTATGTGCTGACATCAGTTCATTTCTCTATTAGCCTGTGCGTTTTATATGTGTTTGTGTCTATTTGTGTGTGACTGTCTATGTTCCTTTGATGCCACTGCATGTGTGCGGGTCCATCTCCATATATGTACTGTGAGTGTCAGTATATTGTGTGTTTACATATGTCTCCTGAGTATTTTTGTCATGACTTGGAGATGCCGGTGTTGGACTGGGGTGTACAAAGTTAAAAATCACACAACACAAGGTTATAGTCCAACAGGTTTAATTGGAAGCACCTGATGAAGGAGCGTCGCTTCCAATTAAACCTGTTGGACTGTAATCTGGTGTTGTGTATTTTTGTGTCTGCATCTCTCTGCAATAAGATATTCGTTGTTTTGCGAGGGAGAAAATTGTGGTAACACACAGAGTGGTTAAAGTACGAATTGCCTTTCCCTGAACATTGTTTCTTACTCATTTGGAGGGAGATGGATATCACGGAATTTCCATTCGACCCGTCCCATTTTCTCTCCGGCTCATACCAGGGTCCTCCCCATATGACGGGGCGGTGGAGGAGGGATCACATATCGGGTACTCCACCATCTGGCTTAGCCCTTTCTCTCCTATTACAAATCGTTTCTCCTAGAATGGGTGAAAGGGAGGGAGGGACTGAAGGTGGGAGTGTGTGGCCCTGCTCTTAGTGCAGGTGTTGGTGGAGGGGGAGGGAGAATGGTGAGGTGTATAGAGGGAGTGGGTCCACAGTGTTGTATCCATGCAGTGTTATTTTGGTTGGGGGTATAGTGGAGGGAGAGGGAGAGCGCACTGGAGTGTGTGTGTGTGTGTGTGTGTGGAGGTGGTTGCTGAATTCAATAGACAGAGTGGTAGTGCGTGAGCCTTATTTGGAGATAGAGTGTCTGCCTTGTCCCGGGGTAGGAGCTATAACAGATAATGAGTGTGAGGGAGCAGAGAGAGTACGGTGGCACTTAACCTGATAGAGTGGGGAGGATATTTATGTTTGTCCTGTGATGCTGGTCATTTCTTCAGATCATGTCAGCGTCAAGGTGAGCCTTCCCCAATGTCTTGTCCAAGTCTATCACTAATAACGCCGCAGACTCTGTCCCTCAGATTCCACAGTATCAGTTTGGGTGCATTTTACAAATAGCAAGGAAAAGCAAATATTGTTGTGTTATATATCTAAACCAATGCTCTCATGCAGATTCTGGGCATTATATGCTGTGGGAATTAGAAATGCAAATATTGTGAAGGCTGCAGTATTACTGGATGATGTCAAACTGAATCTAAACTTCGTTAACTGAGTGACTGCTAAAGTTGTGAAAAATAAATTCCATAAGAGTATAACAGGTGTGTTGAAGAGTACGTTGTGACTCAAACAAGAGAGCAGGTTATTTTGGATTTGGTGTTGTGTGGTCAGAAGGACTCATTAATATCATTGCTCTGAGGAATAGTGACGTTAATATGCTGTATTTTGCACGGCATCTGCATACAACATAGAATGTTTGAGCATGAAGTGGCAGACACGCAATCGTTGTTACAGTCATAGAACCATGGAGCCCTGCAGCATGGATACAGGTCCTTTGGATCAAAGTGATCTGTACTGACCAAAATGTCCATCCTGCTAATTCCAATTCCCTGTCCATGCCCCATAGTCTTCTATTTTTTTCCGATCCACGTATTTGTCCAAACGCCTTTTGAATGTTGTTAATGTACATGCCTCAACCAAACCGCTGGCTGCTACTTCTATATGTGCACCATGCTCTGCATATAACTGTTGCTCCTCAGGATCCCTTTTATTCTTTCATCTTTAACCTGATGCCCTCTTGTCTTTGATTCCCAACACTGGGAAAAATAATGAGTGTATTCACCTTATCCACGCATCTCATGTTCTTATAGATATTTTTATGATTTCCTCTCAGTTTCTTACACTCAATGGAAAATGTGTTGGCCTGTCCAAACTCTCCCTACAACTCAGACCGTTGAGAACTGGCAACATCCTTGTAACTTTCTTCTGTCCTCTTTCCAGTTTAATCACATCCTTCCTATGGCAAAGTGAACAAAACCGAACACAATACTCCAAGTGCATGCCTCACCAGTGTCTTGTACAACTGCAATATAACTCGCCAACTTCTATACCCAATGCCCTGACTGATGAAGGCCAGTGTGCCAACAGCCTTTTTCACTGCCCTGTCTACATGCGACTACTTTCAGAGAACCACGGACCTGAGCTTCAAGATCCCTCTGTTCCACTTCACACATTCAGGGTCAAACATTCGCCACGAAACTGCAACCTGAATTTCACTTTCCAAAATGCAACGCCCCGCATATATCTATATTAAACTCCACTTGCCATTTCTCGGCGCTCTTCACCAGATGATCGAGGTCCTGTTGTAATTTCTAATAACTTGTCTCACTGTTCACAGTATTGCCTATTTTATTGTCATCAGCCTAATTATTAATCATGTCTTGTACATTCTCATCCAAATCATTGATTAGATAACAAACAGTAATAGGCCCAGCACCGGCCTCTGAGGCACTCCACTAACCGCAGGCGTCAAGTCTAACAATCATCCTTCCAGTATTAGCCTCTGCTTTCTACAATCAAGCCAATTGTGTATCCAATTTACCAGATCCCCTTTGATTCCATGCAATCGAAACTTTCGGAGCAGCCTATCATTTGGAAACTTATCAAACGCCTTTCTGAAATCTACACAGACTACGTCTACCACCCTACCCTCATCAACATTCCAGGTCACTTCCTCAAACTAACGCTAAAACATTGTGAGCAATGCTATCCTTTGCACAAAGCAGTACTGTCTGCTCCTATCAAACCGTGTCTTTTCAAATGCATCTCTCAGAACCTTCTCAAGTAACTGACAAATCACAGTTGTTTAGCTAACTTCTCTATAGTTCCCAGGTTCTTCTTCGCAGCCTTCCTTGAATAAGGGCACAACGTTCACGACCCTCCAGTCTTCCGAGACCTCACCTGCGGCCAGCGATGATGCAAAATGGTCAGCCAGGGCCCCCGCAATTTCTTCTCTCACCTCTTGCTGTGTTCTTGGATACACATGGTCAGGACCTGGAGATCTACAGAAATACTGCAATGTCTGAAAAATAATACGTCGATTTCTTTAATGTACAATCACCGAAGAAAGGGCAAGTGACTTAATTCTGGTTAACATAATAAATTAAAGATTATATCAATCATAGGAAGTGACTTCAGAAGGATTCCAGACATTGTGGAAAACGGAGAATTCTCAGAAATGTGTTTGTGTGGAGTTTGTACATTCTCTCCCTGTCTGCATGGGTTTCCTCCGGGTGCTCCAGTTTTCTTGTACAGTCCAAAGATTTGCAGGTTAGGTGGATTGGCCATGCTTAATTGTTCATAGTGTTCAGGGATGTGTAGATTAGGTGCATTAGTCTGGAAAATGTAGAATCAGAGGGGAATGGGTCTGGGTGGTTACTCTTCAGAGTGGCGGCGTGAATCTGTTGGGCCCAATGGCCTTTTCCACACTGGAGGCATTTAATGGTTCTGTGAAAGAAGAACACAAAGACTGCATAAATCTACAATCTGTATTTCAAAGAAAGCAAAATAAAAGCAAGGTCAAATGTGGAATTTTGTAATCAGTAGAGGAGAGGTTATTGTGGAGAACACGGAACTGGCCAAGAAAATAACCAGTTACTTTGCTTCTGTCTTCATGGAGGAAGATCCAGAAAATCCTGAGGTAGTAGTTGAAGACTAGTTAGGTAATTATGTAGCTGGATTGAGCATTGCTAAATCAGATGAGCCAGTTGTACTTCGTATCAAAATATTAGAAATAAATCAGCAATACACACATGAATTGTGCTGTCGATGGCTGTGTTTTATTTTCCTGTACATTCTGCAGAGGCTGGACGCCATTGTAGATAAATCGAAGTTAGTAAATGTGTTTCAAGCACTGTAGATGAATGGAAGGGATACAAGCATCTGCAAAAGGAAGAAGAGATAGTGTGGAGAACTGCAGACCAATTAACTTGACATCTGTGGGGAAACTATTGTAATCTATCATATAGGATCTAATATTGGATATTTAGAAATTAACTGCAACATTGGAGAGAATCAGTATGCATTTCTGACAGAGTCATCACATTTGACAAACTTCAGAATGATTTGAACTTGTTTATTGCACCATAGAAATGGCATATTTCGATTTTCAGAAGACTTTTTTTTATAAGAAATCATGCAGTGAGTTCATAAATAAAGTAATTTGAATGGTAATTGGACGAATATATGTAAGTGGAAAGTTAAAGTCAGGCTCGCCTTCATTTAAGAGAATCAGAACATAGATGGAAGGTCATGTTGAAGCAGTTTCACAGCTTGTTAATGAGGCTGCACCTGGAGTATGGAGTACAGTGCTGGTGAGGAGAAAGTGAAGACTGCAGATGCTGGAGATCAGAGCTGAAAATGTGTTGCTGGAAAAGCGCAGCAGGTCAGGCAGCATCCAAGGAGCAGGAGAATCGACGTTTCGGGCATGAGGTGACCCAATGTGAGAAAGAATGTACTGACCACAGAGGATGCGCAATGGACATTCTCCAGATTCCTTCCTCAGATGGCGAGATTTCCTCATGTGGAAACTCGGCCTGTGTTCTCTAGTTTCAAAGAATGAGAGGTGATCGCAGTGAAATTTAGAAACAAATCACTAAACATTTGACAAAATGGAAATAAATAGGATGTTAATCTGGCTGTTTACTCTACCTGTAAGGCAAAGAATGGCAGGATAAAGGATAGATCATTGCAGACTCCATAAGAAGGCAATTCTTCACTTTAAGACGATTGACTAACACAGCGGCATGGAAACCTGCTGGCAGGGCAAGATTAGGGAGAATCCCCACATAAACTGCAAGTGTGTCCAGCGGAACAGAATAATCTGGGAACAGTTAGGACTCATTAGTGGCTTGCCAAGTTGCATCCAAATCAACTTAATGCTAGGAGACAGAAGGTCTGCTGGTAGAAGGTTGTTTGTTTGATTGGAGGCCAGTGTCCAATCGTGTACCACTGGGATCAGTGCTGCTATCCCTTTCTATTTGTGATTTTCAGGCGCCAGTGTTGGACTGGTGTGGACAAAGTTAAAAATTACAGAACACTAGATGACAGTCCAACAGGTTTATGTGGATTTACGACATTTCGAAGAGCATGAACACGTGATGAAGAAGCAGCACTCCGAAGGCTAGTGCTTCCGAATAAAACTGTTGGATTATAACCTGGATTAGTGTGGTTTTTAACCTTATTATTTGTGGTACTCTTAAATGAGAATATGGAGGGGGTAGGAGTGGGGTGGGTGTGATAAATCAGTTTGCGTTTGACACAACGATTGGCTGGGTGGTTGGCAGTGAGGAGGAAGGCCTTATGCTACAGGAAGATACAGGTCGAATCGTCAGATGGGTAGATCAATGGCAGATGGAATGTAACCCGGACAAATATAAGGTGATACACTTTGGAAAAAGGAACCAGATGGGGAATACTCAATGAATGGCAGCACACTAGGAAGCGCAGACGGTGCTTCTCCACACATCCCTGAATGTGATGAAACAGGTTAATGCACAAGTTGAGACAGCATCGCAGACCATAAACATAACCTTTATTCATAGAGGCATATATTATAAGAGCTATGCGGAAATTTGGTTAGGCCAAGATGGAATACTGTGTTCAGTTCTGAGTGCCACATTACAGGAAGGATGTGATTGCACTGAAGGGGTGCAGAAGAATTTCATCAGGATGTTCTGTGGAAGGGAGCAGATCAGCTCGGGTTGTTTACTTTGTCGCAGAGAAAGCTGAGGGGGACATGACTCAGAAGGATAAGATTACCAGGTGCATGGACAGGATGGGTAGACAGCAGCTATTCCTTTCAGACGATGGAGTACCCTGTTAAAGTGAAGGGTTTGAGGTTTAGTGAGTATTTGAGGATTGGTTTTCACCCATAGCGTGCTGGGGTCAGGGATGCATTTCCTGAGAGGGCAGTTGGCACAGATAACCTCACAACCGTTAATAGGTACATGGTCGTGCCCTTGAATTGTCATAACATACATCGTTATGGGCCTCGTATAGGAAAGTGGGACTAATGTAGATCGTGCTGTATTTATGACAGTACAGAGTCAGTGCTTCTGTGATTGTATGGCTGTGGAAGGTTAATCATTGAGTAGCATAAGACAGAAATTAATGAGATTTTGAAGAATGTATTAACTAGCGTTATGAAAGTGAACTTGTAGTAGCTTCTAAAAGTATGCCACTGACAAAAATAAGGGAACTAATGTGCGGCTTCCTTACAGATTAAAACCAGAGAATGGAGAATGGAGAGAAGGGAAAAGGTAGAACTATGGACTACTAAAGTTATGTTTTCACAGAAGAAAAGAAAATGAAAAGAAATCTTCCCAGCAATACTAGGAAACTTTAGTCTGGTGAGAAAAAGTGAATAGAATGAAATTAGCAAATAAACATTTTAGACCAAGTATCGGGACTGAAATTAATGGGCATAGAAAAAGTCAACAGAGGGAAATCTATCAAAAGTGAATCATATTTGAGAAAGTGATTTTGGCAAAATTATGGAGAAGCAATCAATGCAATACGATTAGATTTTCAAAAAGATTGCTGATAAAGCCCCAAGGCTACTATACAAATTCTAATCTTATGGGACGGCGGCTAATATGTGAACATGTTTTTTGAATGGGATAGCTGACAGGAAGCAGCGAGAAGGAATACAATAATGTTTTGTTCCAGTGGAAGGTTTGGAAGTGGGGAGCTGTAGCATTGAAAAGGACCTGGATCTCCCTGTACACCAGTCACTAAAAGCAACATTTCAGGAACAGAAAGCAGTTAGGAAGTTAAATGATGTGTTGCCGTTCATTTCAGGAGGATTTGAGTCCAGGAGTAAGTGTGTCTTACTGCAGCTGTCCAGGGCCTTGGTGAGACCCATTTCGAACATTGTGCAGTATTGTATGCAGTTTTGGTCTCCTATTAAAGGACAAACCTGACATTGAGAGAAGAGTAGTGAAGGATGGCCAGACTGATCTCGAGGAAGATAGGCTTGTTGTGGGAGCAGAGTTGAGTAGACTCCGCCTTCATTCCATGGGGTTTAGGAAAATGAGTGATGATCTCAGTAAAGTATACAAAACCTTGACAGGGTGAGACAGTTTGGAAGCAAGGATGATAATTCCCCAATCTGGGACCTCTAAAACAACGGGCCACAGTATTAGGTACAGACAGGCCGCTCTGCATTGAGATGAGATTACATGTCTGTACTCAGATACTGGTGAACCAGGGGGATTCTCTCCCAGATCAGGCTGTGGAAACCAAGGCGCTGAATATAAGTAAGGGTTTCAAGACACAAAAGAGACAGGGAGAGAGCAGGAGTGTGGTGGGAATGTAGAGGATCAGATATCATTTCTCCATTAATGCGGTAGCTGTGTTCCTGTGCCACATCATGTTCTAGAAAACTGTGAATATTCATAATCGGGGCTGTGGGAAAAAGAGGGTAAGGGACGAACCGCCAAATCATTGGTCATAACCAAAAACTGAGGTTATCCCAGCACACACATTAGCACAGTCTAAGTAAATCTTTAAGTCATATATTGTAATTAAACAGTGCAGTAAATGTGACACTTTCCACTACAGTCAATGACTACAGCACTGTACCTTTCACTAAACTCTTTACCATAAAACTCGTGAGCTGACTGACCACGTAATGCCAATGGGGGAATTCCACTTCTCATCAAGATTTTCTCCGGTTTGAAATAAACTTCCTTCTAAATGTAGACTAGAATCCCCAGTTTCAGGCTCAGGTTCAAGGCTTGCAGAGCAAATTGTATTTCTGTTTTAGCTGAACACACTGATGGTGCATTTTGCAGACAGACGATCCTGAGGCTGGGATTTGCTGTTCAGCTGGTGTCAGGTGTGGAATCATGTAACAGAGAACAGGAGCTTGCGTTATAAAAAGGTGCGCAACAAATCGTTTTGCAGCCAAATCGCGTTTAAAAAACACGTGTTATTGGAGAACTGCCTCTATGTTGAACGGAGGAGCAAATTTGATGGACTGAATGGACTACAGTAATTCTTATTTTATGTACGGATGTTTAAACACTTTCCACTACAGTCAATGACTACAGCACTGTGTGGGGAAAATGCATTGAGGAGATTGTCGCCAAGATCTAGAACCGGGAAGACTCAAAGTATCTAATGCCCTGCTTCTTTCCTGATGCTTCTGTGCACTCCGTGGGAAAGCTCTGTAACTGTTGTCACGAGCTCTCAAACACCAGAAAGGCAGCATCTGTACGCTCACAAGGACTGTGTTTCCCGTTCCCTTTTCCAAAACCAAGCTTGTTGCCGGGTGTTCTGTCCGGTTTTATCCTTTTAGAATTCAGAGCAATTTGATACAATTGAGTGTCTTGCTTGGCCGTTTCAGAGATCGGTGTAGAGTTTATCACATATCTGTGTGTCTGGAGACACTTTCTCGGCCAGACCAGGAGATTCGCTTCCTACAAGTACACTGGGGAGGGAACACATGTTTACAATCGACATTAGATTCAAGGTCACTGTTACTGACACCAGATTTTAGGTCTCGATATTTTGTTAATTGTTTTTAACTTCCACCAGCTGCCAGCTGCTAGATTAGAAATCCAGTGGCATTTCCACAACCGCACCATCTCCAAATGGGGACCTATCAGGATCCACACTGAACAGGTTATTTCTGTGCTGCTTGACAGCTCTGTCGAAAAGAACTCCCACTGATTTGACTATCGAAACGGGACTGAGTGCGTGGTAAATGTTCAGACTGTAGTTATTCCCTGGTTATGGGATTGGATAGAGTTGAGTAATTTTCCATGTGGCCAGGCAGACGTCAGAGTTGTAGCTGGAATGAAACAGCTTCCCCAAGGATTGTGCAGCACAAGTCTTCAGTCCTATTGCAGGAATGGTGTCAGGGCCCAATTCCTTTGTCGCATCTTCTGTGTTCAACTTTTTCTTCATGTCACGTGCAGCGAATCGAATTGCTTGAAGAGTGGCATCTGTGAATCTATGAGCATCATGAGAGTGAGGTGGATTGTCTACTCAACAGTGCTGGCTGAGGATGGTGCAGATACTACATCCTTGTCTTTTACACTGATGTACAGAGCGGTTCTGTTATTTAGAATGGCGATATTTGTGGAATCCTCTCCTCCAGTAAATTGTTCAACAATCCATCGACATTGTCGACTGAATGTGGCAGCATTTCAGAGCTGCAATCTTATCTGTTAGTCTTGGGATCATTTCCTCCTCTCCATCAGATTGTAGTTCTGCTGTTTGAAATGTAACCAGTCAAGTGCGGTAGGTTTAATGGGTTGTCATCAAGTTTAGATACACATGGTCCTGACTCTGGCATGTTCACCCAGACTCGTCACTGAACCACTACGCGGCTTGATGGTAATAATAGACTGATGGATTATCCTGGGAAAAAAGTTATGGATTGTTATTGAATGCAATTCTGCTGCAGCTGCTGCTGTGATCTACAACATCAGATGATAACCCAGTGTGCAATATCTGCAAATCAATTCCACTAACGCTCCCCTCGTTCAAACCGAGACCGATTCACTCATCAGCCCTGTACTCAGTGACCTAAACTAGTTTCTGATGTGGTAACACTTCCATTATCATATTCTCATCCTGCTGAGTGTCCCCCCTGATGTCACTCCTCCAATTTGTTACATTACTCAAATACCTTACCAGATTTACATGAATCGTTTTCTTTCCCATAATACCAAATGTTGTGCTTGAAGTGAATGTTTTTCCCTTCTGTTTATCTCCCTGACCATGATTAAGACCTCTGTCGTGTCTGTGATGCCAGACTTATCTCGTTTTAGAGCCAATTAACTTGTGCACTTTGCGTTTTTGTTCACTTCCCAATGTACGACGCTTCCCAATGTACGCCCCAATGTAGGGCGTTTGAGCAGATTTGACACACGTCTTTGGAGCTTGTTCAAAAACAGAAATTGCTGAAGAAACTAAGCAGGTCTGGCTGAATCTTGTGGAGTGAAAACAGAGTTCATCTTGCGTGTCCCTGTTTCTACAGCAATTTGTGCATTTCTATTTGCAGTATCCATAGACTTCTGTTTAATGAAAATTTGTTCTGTTCCTATTAATTTCTGGAGAAACTCAGCAGGTCTGGCAGCCACTACAGAGACAGAAAATCAAAGTTAGCGTTTCAAGTTCAGTGTGATACTTCTTCAGAACTGAAAATGTTTGGAAACTGGGCATTTTAGTCCTTTACTAGAGGTGGGGGGTAGGTGATGGAAACGTGTTGCTGGAGAAGCGCAGCAGGTCAGGCAGCATCTAGGGAACAGGAGAATCGACGTTTCGGGCATTAGCCCTTCTTCAGGAATCGTGGGGGGTAGGTGACAGGGGAAAGAGGGTCTGAAAACAGATAAACAGGCTTTTAGCAGTGGTGAACGAGAAGATGATGCAAAATGAGTTTAAATTAAGATGTGATTGGGAGAAAGGTGTTCTCTCTTTTGAATGCAAGATAAAGAAGACAGAACCACACAAGGTCATAGGGAGGCCAGGAGGGAGAATGTGGAACATGTGGTATTATGCAGATCTGGCCAGAGATACATTTTCACTGTAGAGATCATCAGCACCACCAGAAAAAAGGAATTCAGGTGCCTGACGTCTTAATGGCACTAGTAAGATTTTCATGCTGCCTTAGTATTGTAACATAGAGAAAAAACAAATAACAGTAGGAAGTTTGGGCTGAGTTTTTTTTTGCTGTCATTTTGAATATTGTTTCAAATTAGCAGTGCTTATCTTTAAATGCTTGTTCTTGAAGTTAGTAGGAGGTTGAGGGGTGTAGGAGGTTGTGGGGTGACATTATAGAATTTTATAAAATGAGGGGAGGCATGGATAGGGTGAAAAGCCAAGGTCTTTTCTACAGGATAGGAAAAACAAATCAGAGAGAGAGCGTAGGTTTATGGAGGAAGAGGGAAGACTTAAAAGGGAGGAAGAGGGAACATTTTTACACAGAGGGTGATGTGTTTATTGAATGAGATGCCAGATGAAGACTCGCAGATGCAAGTACAGCTCCAACATTTAAAAGACATTTGGACAAACATATGAATGGGAACCATTTTGAGGTATATGGGCAAAATGCAAGCCGATTGGACTAGTTTACTTTGAAAAACCTGGTCAGCAGAGACAAGTTGGACCAAAGATTGTGTTTGTGCGCGATATGACTGCATGCATATAGAAAGTGAAGAAAAGGGAAGAAAAGATGTGATGTAAGCAAATTGGCAAGAAATATAAAAACAAGCAGCACGAGCTTTTCCATGTATGTAAGAAGAGTTAAAGAGGTGTGTGTGATCTTTGGCAGAAACAAAGTCAGGAAAGTATATTGAGGCTGTGACTGGGGAAATGGCTACAGAGAACAGACAGATAATTTACACCAGTATTTTATATCGCTCCTCACAGGGGAAGACACTGTAAATATTTCAATTATATGAGCAAAATAGTAATAAGAGGGAAGTTCTTGGACTGTCTCTAACAAAAGGAACAAGGCTTTTCTCAAACAGATAAGACCAAGGGTAAACAGGTCATCAGAAATACAGAGCTGGTTTTAGTTGAAGTGATTACAGAGTGAATGGTGGCTCTGTGTGAAATATTCCATATTTCTCTGGATTAAAGGAGTGACCCAGTGAAACTGGAGACCCTCCAATGTGACGACTGTCTTCAAGAACCGAGCGAGACTGAAAGCAGGAAACATTTAGCCTAACAATCAGTGGTGGGAATCTGTGACAGTCTGTTGTTAAGGAAGGGATTGCCTGATATTTAGAAAAGCTTCACACAGAGTCAGCATAGTTTTGTTAAAGGCTAACTATATTTTGTCTGTAAAATCATGCAAAGTTTTTTCTGGAAATCCATGAGAATGTAACAACTGGACATGATAAAGGGGAACTGGTAGACATGAGGCTTTCCAGAGATATTCCACAAGGTATCACTAAACAAAGGTTCTTACACAAGACAGAAGCTCATAGTATGACGGATAATGCATTAGCATGGGAAGACACTTTGTAAACACCTATAAATCGGACAGTCAGGATTCATCGTTCTTTATGAACAACATGTGTCTACTGGAGTACCACAAATATCAGTCAGTTGGCAAGAGCTGCTTACAATCTATACTGATAGCCTGACGGCGGGAGCTGAGTGCAATATACATCCGAGTTTGTGGAGGATACTTACACCCAAATGGTAGGCTGTTATGTAATGGAGAGGACGCCCAAAAAAGGAGCAGTACAACGGATTGAAATGTTCCTGTGTATGATACATAACGTCAGCATGCTGATGCTGCAATGTTGGTTCATTAGACTGGTTCCTGGGATGAAAGTGTTGATGTATTGAATACATCAAAAATGTTGAGGCTATTATCCATTGTGGTTTAAATGAGTGAGGGTGGCATTACTGAAACGGACAAAATACAGAGGGGGCTTGACAAGATAAGTGTTGCGAATGTGGTTCCACACAAGGACAGAGTCTCGAACTCAGGGATATCGATACAGAAAAAGGAATAACGATTTCAAACTGAGACATAAAGAAATGTCTTCTTTCAGAATGTAGTGAATGGCTGGAATTCCCTAACATAGAACATAGAAGAATACAGCGCAGTACAGGCCCTTTGGCCCTCGATGTTGCGCCGATCCAAGCCCACCTAACCTACACTAGCCCACTATCCTCCATATGCCTATCCAATGCACGTTTAAATGCCCATAATGAAGGAGAGTCCACCACTGCTACTGGCAGGGCATTCCATGAACTCACGACTCGCTGAGTAAAGAATCTACCCCTAACATCTACCCCCCCCCCCTTAATTTAAAGCTATGCCCCCTTGTAATAGCTGACTCCATACGTGGAAAATGATTCTCACTGTCGACCCTATCTAAACCCCTAATCATCTTGTACACCTCTATCAAGTCACCCCTAAACCTTATTTTCTCCAATGAAAACAGCCCCAAGTGCCTCAGCCTTTCCTCATACGATCTTCCTACCATACCAGGCAACATCCTGGTAAACCTCCTCTGCACCCGTTCCAGTGCCTCCACATCCTTCCTATAGTATGGGGACCAAAACTGCACACAATACTCCAGATGCGGCCGCACCAGAGTCTTATACAACTGCAACATTACCTCAGTACTCCGGAACTCAATTCCTCTACCAATAAAAGCCAGTACGCCATATGCCTTCTTCACCGCACTATTTACCTGGGTGGCAACTTTCAAAGATTTGTGTACATGGACACCAAGATCTTTCTGCTCATCCACACTACCAAGTATCCGACCGTTAGCCCAGTACCCCATCTTTTTATTACTCTTACCAAAATGAATCACCTCACACTTAGCTACATTGAACTCCATTTGCCACCTTTCTGCCCAGTTCTGCAGCTTATCAATATCCCGCTGTAACCTGCCACATCCTTCCTCACTGTCTACCACTCCTCCGACATTCGTATCATAACCCAGAGAGTGTGGAGATTAGGACAATGAATGTATTTACCAACGGTGTGGATTGGGATTTGACATATCAGCGAGTTGAGGGATGCAAGGGTTAGCAGGAAAGTGGAGTTGAGCCGTGGAGTAGATTAGCCATGTTCTTATTGAATGACAGTGCAGGTTTACGGGGTCGAATAGCCCCCTCCTGGTCCTCTTTCTTATCTTCTTATTTGTGCTTTTGGAAAATAAATGGTTATTTTCCTGGAGGTCATGATGCAAAATGTTGCATTCAGGGAGAACAGAGGATTTGTCTGAGTTGACCTTGTGTGGGGTATGGGGGCTGTATTCACAGCGAATCTGGATCTGTAACATGGCCCACATCTGGAGCAGAAGTTACAGAGACGGGAAGCCTGTAAAGAGGGATTGGGGGAGGGGGCGGTCACTTCCTGACCCAGCCTGGATTTTTCATGTACATTTCGCAAACTGCACCAAACCATCGGAATGGTCTTGACCAGCTCCTGTACTGCAGGACCGAAGGGCTGAATGAAACATAGGGCTGACGGACACGACTGGGCCATTCGGTCATATGCCACCAGTTAATAAGGTCATGGCTCATCTTATTGTGTTCCCAGCTGCACTTTTCTCTCATTGCACTATTATCCTTGATTCTCCTGTCTATGGAAAATCAGACAAAGCCAGCCTCAGTATAATATCAAGATTCAGCCCGCCCAAACTTCTGGGAAAGAGAATTCCCACTTGAATGAATTCCCACTTTGTGAATTTCTGTTCACTCCGGTTCTGACTGGGGTTGGAGAGTGTCACTGTTTCCTTTTCTAGTCCCACCCCTCCACTGCTCACAACAAATTTTAAATGTAACCAGCTTGGTGATATGGCCGATGATAAAGGTCTCAGACTGGGTCAGTTTCTGTGAAATGAACAAGTCAGTTAGATTTCTTTAATCACCTACAAGTAATTAATAGAACTAACTGAGGGGGATGATAGATATTTGGTTAGCACTGCTGCCTCACATCACCAAGGAGCTGGGTTCAATTCCAAATTCAGGTGACCTCTATGTGGAGTTTGAACATTCTGTACGTATCTGTGTGGGTTTCCTCCCAATGCTCCAGTTTCCTCCCAGAGTACAAAGATGTGCAGATTAGTGTGGATTGACTATGCTAGATTTCCCATTGTTGAGAGAGTGTCCCTGTCATGCTAACATCAGTCAGTATGGGGAATTGAATGAGCGCTGCTGGCCTCCATTTGCCATCCAGCCAACTGAGTGGAAGACTGTGTAATCGTCACAGACAGAAACAATCACAGATAAAGGGCAAAAGAAACGTTCATAACAAGAAAAATTGTACAATTCAGATAACGGTCAAGATAACAGCGGAGGATAAAACGTTCTCTGCTCGAAATTGTATTTCATAATGGGACAAGTGTTTTGAAGCAGTGTTTGGCTGAATACAATAAAGTGAGACAAAGTGAAATAGCCAGAATTACTAATTGTGATTGGATATAAAATAAGTGCATTTGCAGAGAGCGAGAGAGATAGAGAGAGATGAAACATCGTCGTGTTACTTCCCCTTGTCTACCATGCGCGGGGTCAACTGTACAGTATCACTCCAAACTGAGAAAGATGAACCGTGTGCCCATTGACATTTGAAAGATGGCACCAAAGCCAGTGACCATGGAATATCCAGGGGCATCAGTGCAAAGGTGAGTACCTCCAGCCATGTTGGGTTGGAGAATCGGGCTGGCATTGAATGAGAGGAAAACTATGAGATTGCGTAGGTAGTTAATGAGGTGAGTTCGATAAGATAGCACCAGGAAACTAGCTCAGCCTCGTATGGACAATCCATCTGTCACACTCAATGAAAATGGCACTGAGATAATTTATTGGTAGATTCAGCCCAATGAGTCGAAGACTCTGCTAACCCCACACCCAGTTACAAGGGTGCAGAACAAATGCTCATTCAAACCTCTCCATAATCTGTACTGACACCAAAATCCCCTTCACCTAGCATTCCTCGTAATACTGGCTCATGTTGCGGGATGCTGTCGAACTGTCTTCATTTCAGCATTCTGAAATCTGTGATCTTATATGAAATTGTCTCTCAATCTCCCTTCCTCTTTTTTCCCAAAATCCTTTTGCTTGTTGGTAGTTAAACTGATTTCCCCGCCATCTCTCTCTTGCAGGGGCTAGGGAATTCGGACTAGGCAATAAGGACTTTGTATCAGAGTGATAATGTAAGTAGACGGTTAATTCAGAGTCAAGAGCTGTGCTTCCAAGGCAGTGTTTAAAATCCTACCACAACCGATGTCAGAGCAAAAGTTCGAATGACAACAGTTGGAATGAAACCGAATTTCACTCATGGAAACCAGAAACCGTCAGGATTTAGTTTTATTATTTCACTGATAGTCTTTGGTGAACAAACTTAACATTATTGCTCAGTCTGAACTCCGTGTGACTTCAGAACCACAACAAAATTGTTGGCTCGATTTTGTCTTGACAAGTGGCCACGTGATCAAGGACAATTAGTGATGGACAAAAAATGCTGCCCTTGCCCATGATGCTGGCATCCCGGAAAACAGCAGCATTAAAGGTGAAATAAACCAAGGAACGGTGGGTGCTAGAGATCGAAAATAAAATTCTCCGGCGTCTGAAGGTGTTGGAGGATCTAAGCAGCCTCTGTCAGGAGAAACGCAGATAACGGTTTGAGTCCAGTTACCCTGGTTCACAACTGAAAGAAAACTTGGAAATAACATTATTTATCCTGGAATCAGGGATGGTTGGGTTGGATAGAGAGGGGGAAGCCAGGTTTAAATAGAATGGATAGAGAAATGGCCAGAAAAAGAGAGGAAAAGAAGTGAAAGGTGAGCAAAAGGATTGCTGATGATGAACTGAAAGGAAAACAAAATGGCAAGTTATTCTCACATTTCCCCATTTCCCATATTCTTGAATATCACGTCCATTTATATATGTCCCTGTTTAAAGTGAGTTAGGTTCCCTCTATCTCTTTCTCTGAGTGTGATGATCAAATCCATTAGCAACACTGGTGCTGCCCTTATAGTTGCTGAGATGCAGAGGAAGGTAATGTTACACTGACAACTGCTTCTTTGGAGAGAGAAATTTTACTGTGGGACTGTGCGGAGATGCATCGGCTTTGTCAGGCAGGAAGAGAAACTCAGGAGTGGAATAGTTTTCAACGCTGAATGCGTGCACCATGCGTGTGGGGAATTGACTTGTTCCTGTCATTGGAAAATTAATGGAGTTTCTGTGGATGCTTATCTCGGGTTTGTATTGTCAGCTGCCGGATCTGGTGACCCCACTCTACAAACTGCATTTACAGAGTGTCTGGGTCCATAGTAAACAAATGGAGATGAGGCTCCACAGAAGTGAAGATCTATAAATAGGGTGGAGCAGGACAGTGCATTATGTTCCCTGGGATTTCCCGGGATATTTGTCTCAGCTGAACCAGGTGTAAGGTTTGAAATCAGATTCTTTCAAAATTGAGGTGGTCACTGATCTGTGTCCCCTCCTTCAGTATACCATTTAGTCTCACACCAGTGACAGGACTGTGCTGATGTTCACCATGAATTAAACTGGATTAATCCTGGAATTTTCCAGACAGGAGTGAGTAACATATCCATCATCACCGAAGTGTAATCCTCCAATGTATTCATTGACTGACAGAAGCCACCTGTCCGCCGAGAGCAATATATTGAGTTCAGCTCCCCGAGGAAGGTACAGAAAAAAACTTGCAGAAATATAAGGGAAAGAGTGACTGGTTGAAATGAGGAGCAACAGGAAATTAGAATTAATAAAAAGTAAGTCTTTGAAAATGCCATGGAATTGAAGGTCGGTATGTTGCTGCACCTGATGAACTACGCCCCAGAGTATTGAGAAGGTGGCAGTAGAGCTAATGAAAGAATTACTGATTATTATTCGAAGCTGGTTAGATTCTGGAAAGGATCCTGCAGACCGGAGAGCAGCGATTGTAAATCTAAATATTTAAAACACGACGGAGAGGTCAAAGAGAAAACTAACTTGTGGTTAGCTTGATATCAGCTGTGAGAAAAAAACATTGGAACCTTTTGTGAGGAATGTGACAACTAGACACTTGGAAAATAATGACATGATTTGGTAGAGTCAATCTAGATTCAGGAAAGGAAAATGATCTTTGATAAACCTGCTGGATTTTGTGGAGGTTGTGTGTTGTGACATCGACAATTGAGAATCATTGGGAGTGGAGTATTTGCATTTTCAGCAAACGTTGACATGGTTGAAGATAGTGAGTAGAGAATGTTAGAGCCCATTGGTAGGTAAGGGTGGAATACACCGAATGTCTTAAAAGTTGGATAATCGAGAGAATGAAGGGGGTTGTGTTTTTATCTGGAGTGAAGGCTTTGGGGTATCTGAAGGATCAGTGTTTGGGACAAAGCTCTTCGCAAGACATAAAATGTTTCAGGTGGGAACAACAAATATCATCATTCACATTTATGTTCATTTAAATAGTGAGCGGTTGGGAAGTGCTGTTCTTGAAACAGACCTGGATGTGCTTGATCATAAATGACTGACAGAATGTTTAATCAGCAGGAAGTAAATGATATGTGGCTCTTCATGCAAAACGATTAAACTACCAGAGTAAATGTATCTTTCCCAATGGTAGTGTTCTGTTTAGGGACTATTTGGGGTTTTGTGTACAGGTTGAATATGCTTTATCAATAATGATCTTGTGAGCGATACAATCCAAAAGGATTTCACCAGACTAAACCCTGGCATGGTGTTATCATGAAGAGAAAGTGAAGAAACTTGTGTTTAATATGTAGCACTGTGAGGGAATAAGAAGTTGAAACTTGATGGTTATGGTTGGACACTCTTTATGTCCCAAGCAAGTGAGTAGGATGAAAATTCCATCCTTCTCATTGGATGCTTGTTTCCCGGGAGTTTCCGTGCCTATACAGAGCCCCGTGTCTATTGACAGGTAAGTACAGACTTTGAATGAACTTTACTGTACAGTTGCTGTGTGACCCTGCACTGAATGTTACATTGTCAGCAGATACAATACCTTCATTCTGAAACAGTTAGAATTTTCCACCAGCTTCGGACCTCCATAGAGACCATGGGTCTAACTTCTTGGAATGGACAACACGTTGGTGAATGGGTAAAAATATTGTCTTCATTCCCACTGCCAGAAAACCATGTTAACATGACATATATGTACTAAGAGTAGTGAAGCCACTAGAACATGTTAGAACAGTCTATCTGTGCAGGCCATGCACCATCTGTTTATGATATTGAACCATCTTTGACACCATCCTCTTCCTGTGTCAGTGACCGAAGAAGCTGAATGACCACTTCCTGTAGCTTTGTAAATGGGTCCAGATGTGAAATCGTCTCTTTCTGTTCCCATGTAAATGATGCGTGGGAGTGAGTGTTCCCCTTGTCTTCCTATGGAATAGGAAGGAGGGACTGATTGTGCTATTCCTCTTCTTGCCCAGTAGATTTGATGGGCTGAATGGCTTCCCCTTATTCTTGTGAACCCAGATTGATGGACTGAATGAGCTTTTTTATTTTCTAGGGAAATGCGTCTAATGTCTGTTACGTCAATGTTACCCAGATTTTAACAGCACACGTTTGAATGTTGCCTATGTCTTATCGCACATGGACACAGATGGCTTCAGAATCTGAGGGCTGATTTTTTTTCTGAACATTGTGTAGTCTTCAGTGCATATCCCCACTTCGGATCGGTGTGAACTCAATGAGCTGAATGGCCTGCTTCCACACTGCAAGGATTCCCCGCTGGTCAACTGCAGATGCCTGGGCTGAGGGAGATACCCTGAGAATCTCCTGCAGAGATACCCCACGGCTGAGATGATTGATGCCCACCGATAATAATCAGCTTCCCTTGTGCTGTGAATAACTCCGAGCGGTGGAGAGGTCACAATCGATTCTCATTAATGCGAGTTTGCTCAGGCTCCTTGATGCCATCCTCAGTCTAATACTGCCTTGACTTCGGGGCCAGTCTCTCTTACCTGAGCCCTTGTGTTCCCTCTTTTGTTCATATCAATAGGTCATGGTGTCGAAGCAGAGAATGGCTTCTTCAAACAGAAGGCAGTGATTGTCAGGAATTTTCTTCCACAGAGAGTTAAGGGAGCAAGATCACTGATAGGGTTCAGTGGTGTCCTGCAGGGATTGGTTGTGGGACGGTTGCTCGTTGTGACTTTTTTTTAATGACTTGGTTGAGGAAGTGGGAGGGTGGGTTAGTAGGTTTGCCGATGACGTGAAGATTTGTGGAGTGGTACATAGTTTTGAGGGCTATTATCAGTTGCAATGGGACATTCACAGGATTCAGAACTGGGGTGACAACTGACAGATGGAGTTCAACCTGAAAAAGTGCGAATTGATTTTCTTTGCAAGCTCGAATGTGAATGCAGAATACAGTGTTACAGGCAGGATTGTTGGCAGTGTGGAGGAACAGATGGATCTTGGGGTCCATGTCCATAGATCCCTTAGGTTTGCTACCCAAATTATGATAGGCTTGTTAAGAAGGCATATAGTACTTTAGTTTTGATTAGCAGGGATTTGAGTTTAAGAGCCACGAGGTTAAGCTGCAGCTCTATAACGCTTTAGCTAGACAACACCTGGAATATTGTGTTCAGTTCTGGTCACCTCATTCTAGGAAGGATGAGTAAGATTTAGAGAGGGTGCAGAGAGAACTTACCAGGATGCTGACTAGACTGGAGATCAGGCCTTATGAAGAAAGATTGAGGGAGCTAGGGCATTCTCATTGGAGTGAAGCAGGATGAGAGGTGATTGGATACAGGTGTACAAGATGATGAGAGGCATAGATAGAGTGAATAGCCAGAGACCTTTCCCCCAGCAGAAATGTCTATAACGAGGGAACGAGGGTACATAATTTTAAGATGATTAAAGGAAGATTTTGGGGAGATGTCAGAGTTCAGTTCTTTACACAGAGTGTTGGGTGCGTGGAATGCACAGCCAGCAATGTTAGTCGAGTCAGATACCTGAGGGACATTTAAGAGATGCTTGGATAGGCACATGAAAGATAATGCACGAAAGTATGTGCACGTGAGTCTGATCTTAGAGTCGGATAAAAGATCAGCACAACCTCGAGGACCGAACGGCCTGTACCGCGCTGTACTGCCCTATATTCTCTGACCTACAAAAGTATTTAAAGAGGCTTTAGATGGATTTTGACCTTTCAGTGAGTTGAGTGCTATGAAGAATTAGGCATGAAAGAGGACTTGAGACCGGGAGAAAATCAGCCATAATTTACTGAAGGGCGATGCAAACTTGAGGGGTGGGGATAGGGAGTGAACGACTTGCTTCTGTTTCTATGTTCTCACATTCTATTATTAAAATGTTACAGATTGTTATTTTCCTGGAAGTTTTGTTATTGAATGTTGTAGTCAGGGAGTCCAGAGGATTTTCTGAGCCATCTCTGGGTGATGTGTCCGAGCTGTATTCACAGTAAACCTGGTTCGATAACGTGACCAACAAATGTAGCACAATTTGCATAATGGGGAATCTCTGTAAAGAGAGATGAGGGGCCTCTTTGATACCCAGCCTGGGTTTTCCAAGTACATTTTTTCAAATCACCCAAACCGTGTGGGAAAGTATTGAGGGATGGAATGGTCTCCTCTGTTCCTGTGCACGAGATGATAGCAGTAAGTGGCCTCCAATTGCTCCTATCGAGCAGATTTGATGGGCTGAATGGAACACAGAAACATGGGACTGAGGAACAGCAGTGGGTCATTACACACTGTGAGCCTTCTCCAACAGGTACCACGATTGTGGCTGATCAGGTTTTGGTCTCAGCCCCACTTCGCTGTCTGTATCCAATTATCCATGACTCACTTATGGACAAATATTTAACTAATGCATCTTTGAATAAATGTAAACAAAGAAGCGCTACAAACTTTTGGGGAAGAGAATTTCCACTCGAAAGGCCTTTAGAACTTTTCCTAATCCATCTTATCGAATTAGAGAGTCATACAACACGGAAACAGACACTTTTGTTCAAATTGTCCACGCTGACCAAACATCCTAATATTATCTAGTCCCATTTGCCAGCATTTTGCCAATATACCTCTGAACCATTCTTATTAATGTATCTATCCAGATATATTTAAAATGTGCAATTATACCCTCCTTCATGGATGCTTTTATACTCTGAGATAATCTTCCTCACTGTCCACTGCACCACATTTTGCTGTTATCGGTAAACTTACTAATCATGCCTCCGATATTCACATCCAAGTCGTGTATACATATGATGAAAAGCAGCAAGCTCAACACTGAGTCTTTCGGCACACCACTGGCCACAGGCCTCCAGTCTGGAAAATAATCCGTTACCTTCAAGACAATTTTGCATCCAATTGGTTGAATTTCCTTGGCTTCCATGGGGCCTAACTGCTTTAAATTTTCATTTTTATGCTCTAACACAATTAGTTCAGCTGATCTGAACATATATCCATGATCACATATTTACTCTTGTTTTGTTTCAACTATCTGATGAAACAATGTCTCTGCCAATGCTACTTCAGATTCCTTGTCTATATATTTATGATCTCTCCTGTTTCAGTTGGTGACATTGGGACCTTGTTACAGCACAATCAGGAAAGATTCCAGAATAAGGTTCCTGCTTGGCTTCAGTTGCTTCTGCCTCCACTGGATTTTCAACCAGAGCAGGCAGCATTTCTACCGGTGAATCAGCTATATACTTTGCAAGGACAACTTGTACTCCTGGAGCTGAAGGTTTGTCCAATATTTACACCACAATTTCTCCACATTTTTCTGCACACTCCATCCCCGCTTTACATAATCGTGCGCTTTTTGTCTGACATGAATTCACTTTAGCAGTAACTTTTCTGGACATGGTCCTTCAGGAATACATACCTTCGCATCTTTCAGCATCATAGACTGAGAAGATCCTGTGTCTCTTAATAGTGCATCCTCTTGAGCTGCTACTTCTGAACTATGTGAATACACTTTCCCCTGGCAGTTATATTTCATAAACAGTTGCGGCACTTCCTCCTTGACCAACCTCAGATCAACTTGTACACTCTGATGCAGCTTTCTAGCCTCCACTGTGCTTTCTGTTATCGCTCCAATAAAACTCCCAGGCTTATCCTGTTTTCCTACATCTTTTTTTTCCCTGGTCCACCAACAGAGTGATTTCCTGTGACCTAATTTATTGCCATGAAAACACTGGAGCTTTTTAGCTTCTTTGTCCCCTTCAAGGGTTTCCTTTTTACCCTGTGCTAAGTTATACTTCTGATCTTCACTGAGATATACATATTGTTATCCACGTGAGTATTACTCTATCCTTAATGAATTGAAATTGATTCTGGAAGCCAAAATGTGTTTTATGGAACATTTCATAATCATCAGCCTCTTCAGCTGCTAACCTTGCTGTTTTAAATTTCTGCTTTTCCACGGGAGTTTACACTACTTCAGGCAATGAATCTTTGAATTCCTCCTAAATAATCATCTCTCTAAGTGCATCATACATTTACTTAAAGTTCTTGTCCATTTATCAAAATTACTTTCTTTGACCCTTTCAAACTGAATATAGGGTTGAACAGGGTCACTCCTAAGATTCCTGAAATGTTGTCTATAGGCTACTGGCACAAGCTCATATGCACTTTCTTCACATCCTCATACTCCCCAGATACTTCCTCTGATATTGTCGCAGATACCTCACTCGCTCTACCATCAAGTTTCGTTTGGCCACTGGCCACTGCAATTATTTAGCCACGTTTTCAAATGAAATGAAAAAAAAATTCCATATTGTACTCATCCAATTCCGGCAAGGCGTGAATATACTTTAAAAAGTATCTCACCAGGCTTTTGACTACCATGGGTTTACTAATTTTCACGCTGTTCCAAACTAAGCTTACTTCCAGCCTTTATCTCCATCTTTTCCCTCTGACTTTCCACTCTCAGTGCCCATCTCTTAAGTTCAAACTCTCTCTCTCTTTTTGTTTCTCTCCTGCTAAAACCATTCTTTTTTTTCTCTTTCCTAGATAAAACCAATTCTTTCTCTTTGTTTCTCTTTTAATTTTAGTCGTAACGCAAACTGCTTCATTTTTGCTTCTAATTCAAGCTGCTTTATTTGTGATTGAAGTTGAGTAATTTCTACAGACCCCAATGGAGTTTCCAGCAAATTGGACTGCTGAGCTACTGCTGCAATCATCTCATCTTGCCTCACATTAGGAGGTAACTTCAACTCCACCTTGTTTACGAATTCCCGCAGCTTGGACTTACGTGCATTTTGTACAACTCCCAAGGTCGATTCTCCGAACTCCAATACACTCTTTGTGACTGCAAGTGGTATTGTTTTCTGAAATTCTGTTTACCCACCAAATCAACACACTAAAAAAAGAGATTCTAAAACCTGCTGTCTAAATTCCGTAAAGGCCCCCAAATTTGATATGAACCACGCCCGACCCCTCACAACATTTTTAAGCAGGCAGTCCAGAAGGAATTTTGGTATTTGTTGAAGATTAGTGTATAGTGGATATTTCCGGATTGGGTTAGCTGGTCAGAGGGTCGAGTTTTATACAAAAAAACTTTATTTACCAAATTACGAAATGAAGCACATGAAACTGAAAATTGAATATCCAACTAACTTACCTTATCCAACCAAGAGGCTATCCTGACTTTAAGATGTTGTTCCAAAATACTTGCAAGAATTACAATAAACAAATACTTTAATCACAAAAAGGAAATCTGATACAAAAAGCTTACAGGTGATGAGGTCGGAAGAGAAGGAGGGGGAGAGCATCCAATTTCAACAGGGGCCCTAACTCAGCTAATCCCCAAACTGAATCCATCTGCCCAGCCAGAGAGCTGACTACGTCCTCTTGATTATACAAGGTTTTATTTAAAGACTTGAAAGTGTTCTGCCTGAGGCATTACCTGTTAGGTATAAACAAAATAACCCAAATGAACCTTTCAAAACTCTGACATATTGGAATCTTGGGTCATTTAGAACCTCACTGAAGAAGAAAATTCAAGGATAACATGACCTTGTAAAAGGGCCAGCTTTGTTACAACATATGCCATATTTGACTTTGGACTGAATTCAAACAATGTAAGTCTTTCTGCTTGAAGCCAGTAAAGGGTGTTAAGGTGTTTGTGAGTTTTTATTAAAAAAAGGTGCAGAAGCACATTGAGTGTTGAAGGTACAAAATTGCCTCAATAGGTCAATGAAGGGAATGCCCAGGCAAATCCACATTTCCTGTCTATTGGAATGCAAATGTATCCATTGTAAATATATTGGCTAGTGCCTGTTCTAGTCGAGGAGCGATCAGCACGGTAACAACATCGAGATTGTGGTTTTTGAGGGTGGTGGTGGTGGAGGTTCAGGCGGTTACTGTATTGCAAATGAACAACGACTTTTTGTTCAGTGACGATGATTGATGTTAGTCTCCATGGATTTTAATGATGTCACTGGACGGTTTCCTTCTCCAATTAGTAAGGCTTCATGCCATTGTATCAGCAGATGCATCAGCTCCGCCACTAACAGGGATTAGCAGCTGCAGAGACAGGAAGAGGAGAGGTTAGCATCTGAGAATAGTCTGGAATGTTCTATTAATGGATCAGAATCTGCTAACATTAGACTGGAATGCTGCAACAATGGTCAGGAGTTTGTCCTCGGGTCTTATCTATCTTTCTTGGTATTGGTCGTCATTATCAGATCGGATATACGGTGTACGGATGATTATTTAGTCAGGTTACTATCTCATGTTCGGTACTGTTGGTGTTTCTGCTAAGTATCTCCATCTCTATCCATTTACTAATCCTATAAACCATGGCGAACTTCCTTTCTAATTCTGTTACAATCGACAATGGTATTTGACAAAGACCAAATGTTGTCTTTAGTTTCAAATGCAAATTCCATTCATTATCCACAAATTTCAGAACCGCCCACACCACCGCCCTCACAAACAATTGAGAGCAAGATTGTTCATAATCCCGAAGAACATTTTTACCTGGAATTCATTTATGTCTCGGTATTCTGTCCATCATCAAACCTATCCACTATCAACTCGATAATATCCCCAGTCACCACCTTGGCATCAATGCTGACGCTTAATAAGCCATTATTTATGCCTTTATGGTTATAGGTCTCCTCGAAGCACGATTCAGTTGGAACTATTTCGATGACAATCTTGTTCTTGTCTCTAAAGTAACCTCATAACAGGAACACTGTGTCAGAGTAATAATGTTGCAAGAAATGTAATTCAAAGGCACAGGTTATTCCACATAAAGGCATAATTTCACATCCTACCACAAATTATGTCAGAACTTAAATTCAGATGACAGGAATTGAAAATAAAAGCAAGTTTCACTAATTATGACTATAACATTGCCAGCCTTTAGTCTATAAGTTTATCTATTTCACCGATGCCGTTTGGAAAATAAATCTCGCATTATTACATGATCTGACTTAAGACTGACATCAGGCCCACAGTAATGTGCTTGGCTCTGTACTACCTTCGGGAATGACATAACTTACTTTAAATAGTAACTCTGTCTCTCTTCCCTGAGTGTAAACACATTCTTTTATTCATTAATGGGAAGCTGGGCCAATATTAAATTCCATTTACCCATTGTCCTTTAGAAGGTGTTTGTGAGCTGCCTTGCTGACCACTGCTACTCCTGAGCTGTAAGTAGCCAGTGCTTAGTTACGTCCGGTTTCATTTCTTTGAGACTTTATAGTGACTGATATAACTGAATGGCTGGCTTGGCCATTTCAAACTACAACGGCGAGTTAACCACATTACTCTGGGTCTGGAGTCACACGTACGCCCAATGAGGTGGAGATGTTGGATTTCCTTCCCTGAAGGGCATGGAGGTGCCAAGTAGAACAATCGAAAATGGTTTCATTTTTTAATTTGATTCTTAATTCCTGATATTTTACTGAATTCAAGTTCCAACATTTGCCGAGGTGGAATTCAAATCCGAGGTCTGGGTCCCTGAATTATTATTCCAGAGATCATACAGCTAGGCCATTGCCTCCTCAGCATCTCCAACCATCTCCAATGACAATAGTGATGTTACTGTTGGTGTGTTTTTGCTTCATAAGGCAAAGGAATTATTTGCAGAACATACCATCCTTCTCATTTTGTATTTATGAGTAGGCGAGATGATGGAAAGTGCTCTTGGTGAAAAGGAGCTGGATGTCCTTGATCATGAGTCACTGACAGAATTCATGCAGCGCAGTAAGTAATCAGCACAGTAAATGTGTGGTGCCCTTCATTGCAAAATGATGCAAGTAGAAGAGTGAAGACACCTTCCTGCAGTTGTAGAGTATTCTTGAGACAGTACTTGGGGCACTGTGAACTGATTTTCTCTCCTCTATATGGAATGATCTCCTTGCCACAATGTAAAGGAGTTTCACCAGATTAATCCCTGCGGTGATGGTGCCATCAGGAGGGTGTGAGGAAAACGACTGTTTAAACTGTATCTTTACAAAAGAATAAAAACTGATTGCATTAAAACTTGAGCGTTCTGGACTAACTCTCATTATTTCCAAAACAAATCACTGATAGCATGAAATATAACATGTTTTTCCCCGATAGACGTCTTCACATTTGGACAAGTATATAAATAGGAACTACTGAGAAGGATATGGGCCAAGTGCAGAGCAATGAGGTTAGCATGGATGGACATCTTGGTCAGCATGAACCAGTTTGTCCTAAAGGGCCTGTCTCCGTGCTGTATGATTCTATGACTCTTTCACAGTTTGCATAGTTCTGTGGAGCCCCCATTTAGGTTGAGAGAGAGCTCCAGGTTCTGAGTGAACTCTCACCGCCTCAACGTGCAGTTGGTGTGTGACCCTGCACTGAACGTCATGTTGTTCACAAATCTGTCAGCAGTCACACGCTGATAGAGTTAACCATTCACACAAGATTGTGACCTCCGTACAGAACACTAGCCTGTTTTCTCTGTCTTCTCAGTCCCTTTTTGTCTAAAAGCTGTTCCTTGGCTCAAAGAGATATTCCTTGATTTTTTTTTTCAGAAGGGCAATAAAACGGGGCCTGACACCGATCAGCCTGGTTTGCTACAGAGATGAAAGGGGTTTTAAGAGGCCTTTTTATATATGAAAACTTCAAGCCAAAGTGGTCGTGCTTTAGAAGTGACCTGTATAATGAAAAGGGAGTGGTCAGCTCTTATTACCTGAATTAGCTGAGCTGAGCTAAGCTGAGCAGTTTTCAGTTGAGGCGTGAGCTGGGAAGTTCAACAGTGAGCTCTGTGGAAACTCTCCTTTTTTGCTCTTCACCTGTAAGCATGTGTTCCATTTGTACCGGTTTTTAAAGGGAGTTTGCTTATTGCCCTGTTGCGTATATTTGGAACAGCATACTTAATTCTAGTTGAATAGTTTGTGTTCTGTAGGGGTTCTTCATTCTGTTCTTTGTGCTTCATTGTGTAATTTTGTGAATAAAGTTTTTGTCTCTTTTCAAATGTAGTAGACATCCTAGGTATCTCACTTTGGGTTTTTCCATTGTACACTTACCGAAACAAGATACAAAGTTATGCTCTGGGGTGCCTGCTTAAAAATGTTTTGAGTGGTCATGCCGAGTCCATAACAGATTGGGGGCTCTTTGCGGAATTTTAAACATTGCGCATGAAGTGCTTCTGCTTTATTTCGGGTGTTGGTTTTGTTGGGTAGACAAAGCTTGAAATAGTAATGGCTCTTTCAGTCGCCAAACATTTTCTGGATATGGATGCAGTGACTTTGGCAGGTTTGCAAAAAAGTGAATATGACCAAGTTGCAAGAATTAACAGAGAGGCTGGAATTGGAACTGCCTGCTTCTGTGATGAAAGGAGACATAGTTACAGCAGTAGCTCATCAATTAAACTTATTGCAGAAACCATCAGAATCTACAGAGGTAGCAAGAATTCAAACGCAAATATACCAGCTCGTGTTTAAGGCCAGAGATAAGGAAGGGGCAGCAGAAATGAAACAGTTTGAGGTACGATTAAAAACAGAAGAGAGAGAGAAAAAAAAGAGAGCAGCAGAAGAGAGAGAAAGGAGACAACAGCAGCAGAGTAGAAAGAAAGAATGAGCTTTTGAACAACAAAAACTGACATTCAAAAATGAAATGTCAGCGTAAAGGGCTGGACATAACGGCAGAGGGAAGGGTTAGTGGGGAAGAGAGTGAGGATGAACATGTCCCTGGTAGTCAGAAGCCTAGTGAGAAACTGTTTAGGTATGTTCAAGCCTTGCCGAAATTTGATGAGAAGCATGTAGAATTGTTTTGCAACTCAATTGAAAAGGTGGCTAAACAAATGCAGTGCCCAGAGGCAATGTTGTTTTGTAGATCCAAACGAAACTTGTAGGTAGGGCTAGTGACGTATTCGCATTCCTTTCAGAGGAGGTATCTGGGGAGCACGAGGAGATGAAAAATGCTATTTTAACTGCATATGAGATTGTACCAGAAGGTTATAGGCAACGTTTCAGGGATCTAAGAGGGCCTCTGGTCAAACTTACATTGAGTTTGAAAGGATCAAACAGAGTAATTTCGATAGATGGATAAGAGCTTTAAAAATCAAGCAAACCTATGCTAACCTTAGAGAGGTAAATATTTTGGTGGAATTCAAAAATTCACTGCCTGACGTAATGCAAACTTGTAGAAGAGCAGGGAGTTATAACAGCAAGGTTAGCTGCTGAAGTGACTGATGATTATGAATTGGTCCATACACTAATTTTGGCTTCCAGAATCAATTTCAGTTCATGAGGAACAGAAATTGGGGAAAACAGATATCCTTACGGGGATAGGGAGAGGCAGATCTTAGTGAAGGTCATAAGCATAATTTACGACAAGTTATAAAAAAAGAAACCCTTGAGGGGGACAAAGAAGTTAAACATTTCCGGTGTTTTCATTTTAATAAAGTGTGCCACACGAACTCACAGTGTTGGTGGGCGAGGAGAAAGCCAGATGAAGGAAAACCAGACAAGTCTGGCAGTTTTTCTTTGGACGAGTAACAAAAATTACAATGGAAATTAGACAACTGACGCAGAATGTACAAGATGATCAGAGGTTGATTAAGGAGGACGTGGCAGATCTGCTTAAAAATACACATGTAAGGGTAAAGTCTATTCACATAGGCCAGGAGTAATAGGTAAGGGGGTTCGAATTATTAAGGAACACAGGATCTTCTCAGTCTGTAATGCTGAGGGATGAGGAAATATGTACTCCCGAGAGAGTACTGCAAGAGAAGGTACTGGTAACAGGAATTCATGGTGAGTCCAAAAGTGCTCAATTGTGCAAAGTGAGTCTAGGGATTCCAGAGAAGAGTGGGGAATGCGTGGTAGGAGTACTGGACCCCAGGAATACAATTTGTCCTCGCAAATGATATAGCTGATTCACCAGTAGGCGTGCTGCCTACTCTAGTTGAAAAGCCAGTGGAGACGTAGGCAACTGAAGTCCAGTATTTTTCAAGATCACCAATGTACAGGTTTATGCAGGAGACATCAAAGGCACAGATAAGGGAGCTGACATAGAGTTATCCGAAACCTTCTTTAATCAGGTAAGTAGAACAGAGAAGGAGCAAGTAGAAAAGCACGCAAGTATTCTTAGCTCTGCTAAGCTTATTGATTTCCAGCAGAAAACTGAGGAGTCAAAACAGTTATATAAAAATGCATTTAGCAAGAAAGAAAACGAATGCATTCCTGTCTGTTCTTACTTAACAAATGATGTCTGAATGAAGAAATAGAGACCATCACACATTCAAGCAGATCAGACAGGGAGCGAAATTCAACAAATTGCTTTGCCAGTAGGGTATAGAAAGGTGCTGCCAGTGGTGCACGAGCTACCCTTGAAGGTCATTTCGAGGTGAGGACACGACCGGCTAAACTACAAATGTATTTTTACTGGCCTGGGCTACACAGACATGCAGTTAAATTTTGCCAGACGTGTCAAACAGATCACACATGCAGTACTAAAACCTGCAACTTTAATACCTCATCAGGCACTTGAGGAACCTTCCACAAGAGTGTTGATTGTGTGCGTAAGTCCCCTACGTGAAACAAAAAGTGGGAATAAGTATTTATTAAAAATAATGGGTGTGTCGACTAGATTTCCTGAGGCAATCCCATTATGCAGCATCACAGCTTAAAAGGGTTGGAGATGAGATACTTATTTTTTTTTTACTAGATACGGACTACCAATCGCGATCCAGTCAGATCAAGGATCAAACTTCACATCCAAACTATTCAAGGAGGTGATGGATAACTTGGGAATAAAACAATTCATACCGTACAGAATCGTAGGGTTTGCGGGAGAGAAGACATCGAACACTGAATACCATGTTGAGGGTTTATGGTCATTATCGTCCAGATATTTGCGATAAGGAAATTCCTTTTGAACTTCTTGCAATCAGAGATGCATCGAACGAATCGACCAAATTCAGTCCATTTGAATTAATTTTTAGGCACGAAGTAAGAGGACAGTTAAAATTCTTTATGGAGAAATTAGTAAGTCAGAATTCAGAGGCCACCCATTTGGCCGATGTGTCAAATGGTAAGGAATGGTTGCATAAAGCTGGAGAGTTGATTCGACCACATTTAAAAGTATCGCAGCATACTTAAGCAGATAAGAAATCACAAAATCGCAATTTTGCAATTGGGGATAAGGTATTGGTGTTACTTCCAGTGACAGGCGAGCCTTATAAAAAAAGGTTTCATGTACCTTATCAAATTGAGAAGAATTTTAGTGATGTGAACTACTTGCTAAGGACTCCAGACAGGAAGAAATCTCACAGAGTGTGTCATGTGAATATGCTCAAAAGGAGAAGGAAGGCAAGAGGAGAAGGTGTTCATGTTAACAACACAGAAAGAAAAAACAAGTTCAGAAGATTCTGAATTTGACATTCCTCCAATCAAATTGAACAATGAGAAAGTTGTCAAAAATTGGGAGAAAATATTGAGTTACCTTCCAGAAGAAAATCGGAATGACCTGAACGATTTTTTACTCACATGAAGAGATATTCGGAAATAAAATGGAACTGCTAATTGTGCATGATGTAGATAGAGGAGATGCTGTTCCGATTAAGCAACATCCTTATGGGCATAACCGCCTAAAGTTGGCAGAGGTTCAGAAGGAGATAGAGTGCATGCTCCAAGATGACATAATCAAAGTGAGTTACAGTGACTGGAACTCACCTATAGTCATGGTGCCAAAGCCAGATGGTACCCAGTGGTCATGTGTGGACTATCGCAAAGTCAACGCCGTTACAAAGACTGATGTATATCCAATTCCATGTTTGGAGGATTGTGTCGAAAAAGTGGGAGAAGCCACTTAAATGTCTGACTTGGACTTGCTCAGAGGCAATTGGCAAGTACCTCTGTCAGAGACAGCAAAGGCAATTTTAGCTTTCATAACATCAAATGGACTATATCAGTTCAAAGACATGGCATTTGGTATGAAAAACTCTCCAGCTGCATTTCAGAGATTGATAATAAGGTCATTGCCAGATTAGCCAACTATGTGGTATACATTGATGACCGAGTGATTTTCAGTCAATCATGGAAGGAATATTTGCAGTGTTTTTAGGATTTGTTCGCTCGACTTCAGAAGGCAGGCTTGGCGGTAAATCTAGCGAAATGTGAATTTGTGAAAACTCAAGTCATGTTCCTGGGCTACGTTTTTGAACATGGACAAATGACCCAATCAGATATGAAAATGAAAGTAATTAGGGAATTTCCCACACCATCGTCAAAAGAAAAGCTGCAGCACTACTGTTCCTGGGATTGACTAGATTTTACCGAAAGTTTATGCCAAAATTTAGCAGTGTGGCTGCTCCAGCCACCGAATTGTTAAAAATGGACAAGAACTCCCTGTGGACAGAGTACTGTCGAAAGGCATTTGATTGCCTAAAAACTGTGTTAACCACTGCCCCAGTGTTAACCACAGCAGATTACAATAAGAGTTTCAGCATGGCTATCAATGCCAGTGATGTGGGTGTCAGTGCGGTGCTCCTGCAGAGGATGACGAGGTAATCAAAAGACCCATTACGTATTTTGCAAGTAAGGTGAACGTACATCAACAGAAATATTCAACGGTGGAGAAAGAGAATTGAAGCTTGGTGTTGGCATTGCAACATTTCAGTGTTTATATTACCAGCAATGCATCGGAGACAATCGCACGCACTGATCATAACTCATTGACAAGTGTGGAAAAATTTAAGGACAAAAATGCCAGTCTGTTTAGATGGAGCAGTCATTCAGTTTCACAATTGTACATTTGGCAGGTCGTGAAAACGGAATTGCTGATGTGTTATCGAGATTCGAATGAGATGCAGAGGCGTTCGCTGGAGGGTGTGCTGTGGCCTGAATTTTCATGGGTTTCTGCATGTTTGGATTTTGACAGTTGGTATAGTGTACATGCCTTTTAAAGAGTAATAAATAAGTTTGAATGGTTAAAAATGCAGCAATCGTTTGGTAGCGATGGGTCATTTTCATTTGTGGGGGGGGGGGGGGTGGGTGGGAGGTATCACAAAGCTAACCCCTTTTTTGTCTAAAGGCTGTTCCTTGGCTCAGGGAGTATCTGTCCTTGGTTTTATTTTCAGAGGGGCAATAACATGGGGCATGACTTCGATCATTCTGGTTTGGTACAGAGATGAAAAGGATTTTCAGAGGCCTTTTGTTCATCTGGAAACAGATGAGATTTCAGGGCAAAGTGGTCATGCCTTCGAAGTGACCTGTATACTGAAAGGGGAGTGGTCAGCTCTTTCAGCTGAACTTGCTGAGCTTAGCTGAGCAGTTTCAGTTGAGTCTTGAAGTGGGAAGTTCAACAGAGAGCTGTGTGGAAACTCCGTGTCTTTTCTGCCCTTCAACTTCAACCTGAAAGCATATGTTCCACTTATACTGGGTTTTCAAGGGAGTTTCCTTATTGGGACTGTTGTGTGTATTTGGAACAGCATAATTAAGCCTAGCTGAACAGGTTGAGATCTGTAGGGGTTCTTTACTCTGTTCTTTGTGTTTCATTGTGTAATTTGTGACTAAAGTGTTTTTCTGTTTTAAAATCCAGTAGTAAAAGTAGCTAATTTACTCTGGTTAATATTCATTGTGCATTTACCGAAACAAATTGCAAAGTTATGGTCTGAGCTGCCTGCTTAAGAAAGCTTTGAGTGGTCTAGCCTAGTCCATAATATCTCTAAGATGGAAGAAACCTCCTTGGGACTTGGTACAAATCATTCACTTCACTCCTCACCATCAGCAAATCACGTTAATCTAACACGTGTGTACCATTAGTAATGGAGGCAGGAGGAACAACATTGAATCTCTGATTCATTGGTGTGTCATGTGGCAGCATCAATTACATCCCGCTACTTCAGTGTTACAGTTTGGAGCAGTTAAATGGCCTCGTCTGTTGATGTGTCAGTGTCTGGAGAGGCGGAATGTCCTCTTCCTGGCCCCAAGGCAGAGGTTCAAGGGTTTTAGTAGGCAACCCGTGGTTCCAGCTTACCAGTGTGTTGTGCTGACTAGACTCATTATCTTCCTGCGTCATAGGAGACAAACAGGAGGCTGGAAGAACACAACAAGTCAGGCAGCATCAACAGGTGGGGAAGTCAGCATTTCAGGTATAATCTTTCTTCAGGACTGTGGGTGGGGGTAGCGGGAGCAGCAGAAAAAGAGGAAAGGGACTGGTTTGGGTGTGGAGAGCAGCGGGATGGTGAGGTAGGAATACATGGACACAAGTGGTGGGTGCAACCTTCTTGGTCGGTAGGAGGGATGAATCCGATTGGGAGCTGGAAGGCAAGGTATCATGTGGAATTGAAAAAGGGGGAGGGTCTAGAAAGTAAGTAAGGACATGGCTGGTGAGGTTATTTCAACTTAGAGAACTCATTTTTGAGTCATCCAGGCTGTAGGCTATCCAGGCAGAAGATAAGATGTTGTTCCTCCAAGTTGTGGTCTGCTCACTGTGGCAGCAAAGAATGATATGGATGGTTATGATGGAAAGGGAGTGGGAAGGGGTTTGAAATGGGCGGTGACGAGGAGGTCAGGTTATACCCCACAGGCCCAACTGTGATGGTCAGTGAAACGTGCCCTTAGTTTACGTTGGGTCTCCCCAATGTAGAGAAGACCACATCGGGAGCACCTGATGTAGTAAACTAGGTTGGAGGAGAGGCAGGTGAAACTCTGTCTGACCAGGAAGGACTGTTTGGGGCGCTTTAAAGAGGTGAGGGAGGTGGGGTGCCAAAAGGTGATGCATCTTTTGCAATTGCAGGAGAAGGTACCTGGGGGCGATTGCAGTGATTGGTGGGGAGTGAGGCACAATAAACAATGAGAACGGCCTTTGTGGAAGGTGTGGCAGGTGGTGGGATCCAACCTAGTTTACTGCATCTCATGCACTCGATTTGGTCTTCTCTACTTCAGGGAGATCAAAGGTAAACTAAGGGAATGTTTTGCTGAGCATCTCAATCGGGCTTGTCAGGGCTGACCTGACCTCTCAATCACCGCTATTTTCAATTCTCCCACTCAGTCCTTTTCTGACATGGCCACTGATGACCTCCTCCATTGTCAGAATGAACTTAAACCACAAAATGGAGGAACAACACTTCATCTATTGCCTGGCCAATCTACAAGCCAAAGGCCTCAACACTGAGTTCTACATTTCAAATAACCTCCTTTCCAATCCTTTAATTCCCTTTCCAGCTCCTCCTCCTACTTTCCAGTTCTCTGATCAACCCTTCTTCCACATACCAGCCGGATTCATTCCTCTCATTACCAAACCGGTGGTGCCCTCTATTTGTGTTCATCTATCCTCACTCACTACCGTGTCCGCTTCTCCCTCACCACGCCCCTTTATCTGTATACCCCCTTACCCCCATTCCCAGTCCTGAAGAAGGGTTATACCCAAGGCGTTGACTTCTCAACCACTTGATGCTGCCTGGCGTTTTGTGTTCTTCCAGCCTCCTGCGTGTCTACTTTGAATTCCAACATCTGCATGTTTTTAAAGTCTTCTTGTGTAATAATCAGGAGAGAGTGAATGGGTTGTGCCTCTTCTTATCCAATAGTTTCGATGGGCTGAATGGCTTCCTTATATTAATGTGAAACCTGCTTGAGTTGCTGGTGAACTCCTCTTTTTTTCCGTGGAAATGTCTAGTGCCTAGCAGTACTTTTCGATTAATGTTACTTATATATTAACAGCACAAGCTTGAATGTTGTCCGATTTCATATCTTAGCACCTGAGCACCTGATGAAGGACTTATGCCCAAAACATCGATTCTCCTGCCCCTCGAATGCTGCCTGACCTACTGTGCTTTTCCAACACCACACGTTTCGACGTCTACCACCCTGCCCAAGTCAATCTTCCTGTTATGTCATCAAATTACTTTAAGAATTTTGTCAGGCATAAACTTCCTCGCACAAAGTTACACTTACTATTCCTAATTAAAACCTATCTTCCCAAATGCATGAACATCTTATCCCTTCTCAAGTAACTTTCCTACCACAGATGTTAAATCTCCTGGTCTGTAGTTCCCAGTATATTTTGATCAGTCCGTCTTGAATAAGGGCACAAAATCTGCTATCCTCCAGTGGTTAATGATGATCAAAGTTATCAGTCAGGGTCCCCGCAAATTCTCCTGTAGCCCCTTGCAGTGTTCTTAGGTATATCTGATAAGGACCGTGAGATTTGTTCACTTCCAAACATTCCAGAACGGTCGAAACCTCCTCTATTATGATATGGATTGTTCCTAAGTTATCACATTAACTTCCTCAAGTTCTCAAGTCATAATGTCTTTCTCCAAGGTAAACATAGAGTAGAAATATTCCATGAGGACTTCGCCCATCTCTTATTGTTCCACACATACATGTCCACTTTGGTCTTCGACGGGTTCTATTTCCTCTCTATTTATTGTTTTTAATCCTTTAATATATTTAAAGTACCTTTTTGGATTCATCTTAATCTTCACAGCCAAGGCTCTTTCTTGCCCCCCTTTTCACAGTACTGATTTCCTTCTTCCGTAGACTCCTGTGTCCCTTATATACCTCCAGGGATTCCCTTGATCCCTGTTGCCTCTATCTGAGCCACGCCCCAAATTAGAACTTGAATCTGTGGACCAGTTTTGTTCCTCTCCATATCTATTTGAAACTTAATTGAACTATGGTTACTGGTCCCAAGGTGCTCCTCCACTCTTAACTCAGTCATCTGTCCTGCCCAATTTCCTAAGAGTATTTTGAGTTTTGCTCCTTCCCGAGTAGGCACGCTATATACTGCTTGAGGAAACTTTCCTGACGCATTTTACAGTTCTACCCGTTCAAATTACTTAACACTCTGGCAGTCCCAGCCTATGTTAGCAAAATTAAACTCCCCAATTATGATAACCCTATTGCTCCTCAGGTCTCCCCTCTCTCCCTGCATATTTGTTCCACTCATTCCTGTTGACTATTTGGGGGCCTATAATACAACCACAATCACTACACCATCCCGTTCCTATTTCGTAGCTCCACCCACAAGCCTCACTGGATGATCCTTCAGTTATTTCATCTCTGATTACTGCTGTGGTACTCCCCTTAAACAGAAATGCAACTTCCTCTCCCCTCCTCCCATCGTCCCTGTCCAGTCTAAAGCACCTGTAACCTGGCCCATTGAGGTGCCAGTCCTATCCCTCCCTTAGCATTTTTTTCAGTAATAGCTGTACTATACCAGTCCTGCGTACCTATCCATGCGCTGAGTTCATCGGCCTTACCTGTCAGCCCTCTTGCATTGAAATAAATGCAATTTAATCCAAAAGGCATTACTTTCTCTGTCGTATTCGAGCCGAACCTATTTCTTCAACTTACTATTTCTGATTGCTGCATCTCCTTCCAACCTCACGCTTGCCTCCCTGCTCTTGAGGATACGACCCCCCTGCGAATCTCATTTAAACACTCCCTTGTAGCACGAGTAAAGCTGGCCGCCAAGATATTGGTGCTTCGTCCATTGCATGTGGCACTGGTCACTGATGGTAATAAAAAATTACAGCGCAGTGCAAGCCTTTTGACCCTAGATGTAATCTCCCTCTTAGGAGATTTGCACTGTTAATTTTTTAAATGTTTCTCTTAGCTCTCGATAATCACTCTGCATGACCTCATTCCTATCTCTACAGGTATCATTTGTGCTAACGTGCATAATGACTTCTGGCTGCCCACCCTCCCCCTAGAGAATATTCTGCACCTTCTCAGAGACAGCCTGGACCCTAGAACCTGAGAGGTAACACACCATCCTGGATTCCCGTTTGAGGCCATAGAAGCTCCAATCTGTTCCTCTAGCAATCAACTCTCCTATCTCTAAAACCCTGCTTACTTTTACCCTTTCCTGCTGTGTCCCAGAGCCAATGGTAGTGCCACTAACCTCGCTAATGCTGCTTTCCGCTGAACAGTCAATGCCCCCAACATTATCCGAAATGGTATACTTCTTTTCAAGGGGAATGGCAACAAGTGATTCCTGTACTCTCTGCCTACTCCCTTCATCATTCGTGATGGTCACCCAGCTACTCTTTGCCTGGAACATGACAGGGAGCAAGGAACGTCTGTTTAATTAAATTGTAAACATTTAAATGCAACAGACCTTACAAGTAAGCGTGATGAACTCTGGGTGTGGATCTTTACGTGGGACTGGGATATGATAGTCATTACAGAAACATGGATAGGGGCAGGTCTTGAGTGTGACCACCGCACTAAAGCACTTATCTTTCTCCAGCTCCCGAACACAATCACCAAGGAGCTGATGCTGGATGCATTGCCCACACGTGTAGTCATCAGGGACGTTGGCAATCTCCCTGAGCTCCCATATCCCGCAGGAGGAATATGCGACTCCCCCAAATGCCGTCTGGACTGCTGCAAGACTAAAGATAGAAGTACCTAGAGCTTGCTTGTACATTTTGCTGACCTGTTGCTCACTGAAGCTTATCAAACCAAAGCCTTACTACTTACTCTGCTACCGACAGATTGGTAAATGTGTCGATACAACAAAGGTTGTTGGAGTTGTGGATAATTTGGAGGGCTGTTGTAATTTGCAATGGGACACTGATATGATGCAGAACTGGGCCGATAAGTGGCAGATGGATTTTAACCTGGAAATGTGTGAAGCGATTCATTTTGGAAGGTCGAATTTGAATGCAGAATAAAGGCAGGATTCTTACTTTGTGGAGGAACAGGGGGATCTTGTATCATAGCTCCATCAGAGTTGCCACCCAGGTTGATAAGATTGTTAGGAAGGTAGATGATGTTTTGATTAGCAGGGGATTGAGTAGTATAAAGTGTTGGTTGGACGTCAAGGGCCAAAAGGTTAGTACTGTACTCTAATGTTTTATGATTCTGTTTCACCCAGCTTGTGGATTCTTATTAATTTTTGAATGTGTCATGGAGTAGTGTGTATGAGAACATTAAGCTTTTTAGGGGCGTTAGGCCAAGATCACCAGTTATGGTGCGCATTGTTACAGTCACGTGAAATTCAGTTCAATATGTGTGTGTCGAACTACACCAGACAGAATCTGTCAAGTTCAGTTATTAACGTGATTCTTGACTTGCCACTTCTTGCTGTTTTCTTCAGATACATTCTGCTGGGTGACCCATGTATTAATCTCTGGCCATCCACAGAGATGTACAATTTTAGTTTGATACTGGTGAATGTGAAGGTGCCATTTCTTAGATACGGTTTTAGAGGTTTCTTTGTGAGACACGATGTGGTGCAGAAGACTGCAAACTTGTTAACGTCTTCACCCAGTGTCTGCTTCAGGTTTCAGATGCATGGGGTCTGGGAGACAGGCCAGATATCATCACCATAAGTGACTTGTGTGATGTGATTCTGACACTCCATACCCATTCATCTGCCCCCTGGACCGGGCTCAGTCTGAAGATGAATTTGTAAGGCATGGTTGTTGGCCAGTCATTGATCTAATTTGGACAGCATTTGTACCTACACAGAGATTAGTGAAAGCCTGATGACTAGTTTCTCTCCCACCCAAGGTGGAATCCAAATAATTTGTTGCGAAATAATGTTTCAATGACTGCCCTGACCCAGATGAATGACAGCACTCCATCCACTCCAGGAATTCCTAAAAATAATCAAAAACACCAAAATAGAGGAAGACGAAACAACGATCTCATTCGACAGAACAGCAAAGTTCACCTCCATCAACATCGACCTAGCAAAGGAAACACTTACCACACTTTTAAAAGAGACTACTACAAATACCCCAACAACCATCAATCACATTACCAACGAAAACATCATGAAGCTAGTGGACCTGTGCCTCCCCACCCACTTCACCTTCAACAACATACACGACAAACAAACCAACGGCATACCCATGGGTTCTCCGCTATTAGGATTCATAGCAGAAGCAGTAATGCAAAGACTAGAACAAACAGCCCGACCAACCATCAAACCAAAAATCTGCGTCCCCTATGTAGATGACAGCTTTGTCATCACAAAATGAAACAAGATAGAAGAGACATTTAGCATCATCAACAACACCCTCACAGGCATAAAGTTCACCAAGGAGGAAGACACTGACAACAAACTCGCATTCTTGGACGTCACCGTCGAAAGAAAGGACAACAGAGATCTACAAACCTGCGTATACAGAAAACCGACAAACACTGACCAAATACTTAACTACACCCGCAACCGTCCCAACACACACAAACGAAGCTGTATCAGAACACTATTCCAACGAGCCACCACACACTGCAGCACAGACAAACTTCGGAAAACAGAGGAGAACCACCGATACAATGTATTCGAGAAGAACGGATATTCAAAAATACAGTGCAGATTCGTGAAGAACAAACCACGACAAGCAGACCAAACACAGCCAGAAACCCTAACCACCTTACCATACATCAAAGAAGTTTCAGAAATGACAGCCAGACTACTAAGACCCCTCGGAATCCAAGTAGCACACAAACCCACCAACACTCTGAAACCAAAACTAACAAACTGAAAAGACCCAGTGCAACCCATGGACAAAACCAACGTCATCTACAAAACTCCATTCCAGGATTGCCACAAACACTACGTAGGACAAACAGGAAGAAAGTTATCCACCAGGATACACGAACATCAGCTAGCCACAAAAAGACACGAGCTTCTCTCCCTGGTAGCCCTACACACGGATGAAAAAAAAAACAGTTCGACTGGGACAACACATCTGTCCTGGGACAGGCTAAGCAAAGACATGCCAGAGAATTCCTAGAAGCCTGGCACTTCAACCACAACGCCATAAACAAACACATAGATCTAGATACCATCTATCAACCCCTCAGAAAACGAACAGGAAATGGAATCGCCACAATCCCTAGGAAACCCATCCAGGACAAACATGTAAATAGAAAGCAGAAGACAACAGCTTCGCTTCACTTGGAGGTCGCCACTGATGATGTTACCTTGCCAGGTAATGAAACGTCTGGATATCAAACCTACAGCTCAGCGAGCAAACCTACACCCAGGGAGGAAGCTCTCTGGATAGATTTAAGAGCAGACCATTGTCTTCCTCAGTATCACAGGCTGCTGTGACTGAATTCCAATCTTTCAAAATCCATTTTCAATGTAGGTTATGATTGCAAGCTGATGAGTTTACTGATCTGAAAAATAATCAGATATTTGCTAAGTTCATGAATTGGGCAAAACTGTGAAATATGATTATTCATTGTTCAACCAAACAATAATTGCATCATCTCTGGAAACAAATGGGTTGATGTTATATTTATGGAACTATAATACAAAAGCCTGTCAAAATTATAAGATACAAAAATAAAGAATGTATATTTATTTAATAGCGAACAAAGAACGTGATATCGGACTATTGTGGTGATCACAATTACATATGCATTGTCAGTATTCAAATGAATACATCGTCGCTCCAACATTTGGAACGTGGTTGGCTTCTGAATGATTATGTTTTCAGAGAGAGAAAACGATTGAACATCATAGAGAAATAGCTTTCTTATACATTTATATATAATCAATCAGTTTAATTTCTCACCGAAACGTGTGATTTTCAGCTATTTGCCAACAGTTAAGAAATGACAATAATTCAACATGCACTGTGAATATTGATTAAATAAATGATTTGTGTTATTAAATTGAAGTGAACAATAATTTGAAACTTTGCAATTTTTAGAATGAATGGTATTTATCCAACTCCGAGGTCTTGTGCTGACAATCTTGAAACTGGGACATTTAGATGCTGTAATGCCAGCTAAGAGAAATGGAGTATTTTTATTTTACCCTGTATTTCTTTCAAAATTCTGTGCACTACAATAAGTTCACTTCTTTCTCTCTTCTGATCAATGAAGAGTAAATCTAATTTCTCACATCTTTAACTACATCCTTATTCCAGTTATCTTTCTGATAATTTAAGGTTACTGGTATTCTTCTGCAAAGTAATGAAGGGTGTGTGTTTGTGTGTGCGTGTCTGTGTGCATGTCTGTGTGTGTGTCTGTGTGTGTGTGTCTGTGTGTGTGTGTCTGTGTGCATGTGTGCGAGAGAGAGAGAAAGAGAGAACACTCCACTGTAATGTCTGAATTACACCCAGTGCCTCATGTAAAAGAGGTAAGGATTAGGAAGGCAGTATAGATTAAAATGTGGTTAAAGAGCTAGTTCAGTTTTGAAGGTTTCAGATTTTTGGATCATTGGGATCTATCCCAGGACAGGTGGGTGCTTTAATAAATGAACAGGATTGCATGTTAACTGGAGGAGCATCAACATCCTGGTGGGGAAGTTTGCTAGTGCAAATTAGGTAGATTCAAACTCATAAACCAGGAGGCTGGGAAACAAAGCAGCAGGTGAGAAGATAAATAGACGGTAGAGGTGAGAAGGACATCAGGTACGGTCAGTCTCATGTCCATGCTGCGAGAAGGCATCAAAAAGTCCAAAATGTGAGTTGGAGGTTGGAATAAATGAAACTTAACAAATGAAGATGGGACGTGTTGGTGTTGTTAACGAGTGAGGTGTGTGAAATCAGGAAGCTCGTACTCGAAAAAATATTAAAGGGGAAAGACAAATCAAAATAACTTATTTAAAAACTTTGTGCATAAAAGCACACAGTATTTGGAATAAAATTTATGACCTGACAGTAAGTACAGAGACAAATGGGTATGACCTAGTAAGGATGACTGAAACATGGTTACAGGAAGATCAGGATTCGACAGTGAACTATCCATGGGTACTCAATGTTCCGAATGGATAGACATAAAGGCAATGGAGGTGGAATTGATGAATTGATTATAGACGATATCAAGTATATGTTAAGAAATGGTATTGGCACGAGGTAACAACATGAAAATCAGTCCAGGTGCAAATAAAAAGCAAGGGAAGAAACCTCTTTGGAAGAGTAATTTTCAGCCACCGTCTCCGCAAAGTACTTCTGAGATCGGAAATAATGAGGGCTCCTGACAAGGTAACAACGGTGGGATAAACGTGCATATTGAATCAATTAATCAATTAATCAACTAGGCCACGGATAGGCTACAAGTACAAATCGTAGAGTATATGAAGGATTGTTTCTGAGAGCACATATCATGGAACCAACCAGAGAGCAGGCTACTTTAGATTTGATATTAGGAAGGAATGAAAAACGATCTTGCAGTTAAGGATCCTCTTGAAAGGAGTGAACACAACATGATGCAGTTTCAGATTCAGATTGAAGGAGAGAGGACAGAGTCACATACGAGAGCCTTATTGTTGGGCAATGATATTTACAGTGGCCTAAGGAAAGGTTTGGTGTGGGGTGGGGGGGGGGGGGGGGGGGTGGATGCGAACAGTCAAAGGCAGGGAAGGTGAAAAAATTACCAAATACTTAAGGGGATACTAAATATCTCTCAATTAATGTATGTTCGTGAGAGAAGAGGAATTGCATTACAGAGAAACAATATCCATGTCTAGGTAAGGTAGTCAATGACAGCATGAGGGCAAAAACTACGGCAAATCATACTGCACAAATTAGTCATGCTCGGAGGGATTGGGTAAGGCAGTGGCCTAATGCGTTATAGCTGAACTGTTCATCGAGAGACACAGATAATGTTCTGGGGACCTGGGTCGAATCGTGTCATGGCAGATGGTGGAATTTGAATTCAAATTTGGGATTAACAGACTGATGGTGAACATGAATAGATTGTCAGGAGAAGCTCACAAGTTTCACCAATGTTCTATTGGAAGGAAACTGCCAAATTACCTGGTCTGACGCACATGTGACTCCTGACCCACAGTAATGTAGATCACTCCTAACTGCCCTCTGGGCAATCACGGATGGACAATAAATGCTGGCTAACGTAGCAATGCTCTCTTCCTGTGAATGAATGAAAACAAAAAAAATAAGTTTCCTCAAAGGGTTAAAACACAACATTAAAAGAAGCTATGACAGGAAACGAACTGATACCAGAAGGTTTCACTAGTAAATAAAAAGGAAATGCGTAGTAAAACTAAGTGCTGGCTTTTTTCAGGATGAAACTGACATGTTAAAAATGAGAAACTCAAACATGGCAGAGGCACAAAAGCAATGTTTTCACAAACTACCCTAAAACTGTAGCTCCTACAGAGGATCTTGTTGGGATTACTGCTGTTTTTCATTTTTATAAATGACCTAGATGACGGCATAGAATGATGTGTTAGTAATATTATGGATAATATTAAGGTGGTTGAAGTGTGGATAGTGCTGAAGGATGTTGCAAGTTACAGAAGGGCATAGATAAGCTGGGAGGTGGCAACCTGAGTTTAATGTGAAAAGTGTGAGGTGGTTCGCTTTGGAAGGATCAACAGGAATGAACAATACTGAGCTAATGGTAAGATTCTTGGCAGTGTCGATGAGCAGAGAGATCTCAGTGTCAATGTACATAAATCGCTGAAAGTTGCCACCCTCTTTAATAGACTTGTTAAAAAGGTGTACTGTATGTTTGCTTTTATTGGTAGAGGGTTTGAATTTTGAAGCCACACGATCATACTGCAGATGCACAAAACTCCTTTGTGGCTGCACTTGGAGTACTACGCATAGTTCTGCTTGCTGCATTATTGGAAGGACTCAGAAGCTTGGAAAGGGTTAAAAAGAGATTTACGAGGATGTTGCCTGATCTGGATGGAAGATCCTATAAGAAAAGTCTCTGAGTTATTTCGGCTGTTTTCGTTCGAGAGAAGAAGGTTGAGAGGTAACTGAATTGATCTATATAAGATAATCAGAAGGTGAGATGGGGTGGAGAGTTTTATGAAGCTTCAAGTGTACTATATCATTAAGAGAGTTGAAATGTTCGCCAAGGGCTTAGCAAGAACACAGAGTAGTGGGCAAATTAAAATGCAATAATTGGTAAAACAGCTAGCAGTGTCTGGGTTACTATGAGACAAAAACAAATTCAAATTCAGCCACTCAGTTTAAATTCTGCCCAACATACCAAATGCCAATCAAGTTTGTATTTAGTATTTTGACAATATTAAAGCCAATGAAATGATCCAATGTTTTGGTGTATAAATATCAAACAATTTGAACTATTAGCCAGAGCGACAAAGACCAGCAAGCCGCCAATATGTCCAGCAGAAAGATCTGCTCTCTGACAGGTACCTTTCTGAAACAAAGACCTGGGAAGCAGAATTCTCAAGAACAAGAAAAGAAGACAGGAATATGGAGAAAAATCGACAGCTGCCTGGCTTTGAAATAAGATTTTTTTTAAAAAAACTTAATCAGCAATTTTTGATCGGACTATTATTATCGAGGTGGAGGTAAAAGATAGCTTTAAGGTAAAATAGTTGTAAATAGTTGTTAGATAATATTCTCTGTTAGACTTAAGGAATAAAGTTGTTAATTTTTACTTTAAATATTAATTTCGGGATAGCTCTTTGCCTCTGGAATTTTAACAGATTACAGCACGGGGTGAATTCTTTACGTGTTGCCGTTTTAAATTAGCAGAGGGGTGTACCCCGGGTCGGAACAACAGTCAGAGCCTTTTTCCTCGGATGGTGATAGTTATCACGACAGATATACTTTTAAATTGGAGGGGTGTGATAGTTATAGGATAGATGTCAGAGGTAGTTTCTTTACTCAGAGAGTGGTAGGGGCATACAGCGCCCGCCCTGCAACCATAGTGCACTCACCAGCTTCAAAGGAATTTAAATGTTCATTTGATAAACATATGGATGAAAATGTCGTAGTGTAGAATAGACAGACTTCAGATTGGTTCCACAGGTGGGCACAACATCGAGGGCCGCAGGGCCAGAACTGTGCTATTATGTTCTATGTTCTATGATTGCTATGACCAGGGAAAAACGTATTAAGTAAACTAATGGGATTAAAGGCAGATAAGTCCCAAGTGTATTAAAGGAGCTAGCAGCAGAGATAGTAGATGTATTGGTTGTGATATTGAAAAATTACTTGGATTGTAGAAATGTGCCAATGCATTGGAAAATTGCTAATAATATGCCATTCTTATTCACAAGGGCGACAGGCAAAAGATGGGACACAATATATCAGTGAGTTTGACCTCTGTGTTGGGAGGTTGCTGGAATCAATCATAAAGAATGAAATAACTGAACACTTGGAAAAACACAGATCATGTCACCAGTTTCAGCAGTTTCAAGAAGGGTAGGTCATGTTGGACAAATCTGCTGGAGATAATTCAGGATGAAAACAGGAAGTTGTATAATCGGGATCCAATAGATGTCGTATCTCGAGACATTCAGAGGCATTTAGCAAGGCGCTACATAAACGACTGATCGAGAAGGCTAGTTCCCAGAAGTTTCCCGGCAGAGTATTGGCTTGGATAGAGGTTTAGCTGACTGACAAAAGGCAGAGAATTGGGAGATGGAGAAGTCAACATTGCAAGTGTATGGAACTGAAAATGACCATTTAGATTAGAATTAAAGAGCGTTGACCATTCTTTTGCGATTTATTATTTTTTTCTGCAGATGCAAAGGCTGGAAAGTGGGAAACGGGGCTGCAAGAGACCAAAAATAAACTACAGATGCTGGAATTCAAAAAAGACAAACAGAAGGCTGGAAGAACACAGCAGGCAAGGCAACATCATGAGGTGGAGAAGTCGACGCTTCATGTTTACACCCTTCTCCACCGCCTGATGCTGCTTGGCTTTCTGTATTCTTCCAGCTTTCTGCCTGTCTATGATAGAGCTGTAAAACATGTTTGCATTACTGCAAACTGACAAGTTGGACATGGTGTAAAAATATTGCATTGTCAACACCATTGGAATGTGGCCACAATCCATGTTTTTGGCAAAAACGTCGAAGAATATAAAGATTGGAAAGCTAAAAAAGGGAAGATATGAAATGGATATCAGTCTATTGGTGCGTAAAAATGGCGAACTTGTAAAGCTTTGGGCAATACCATGATGACCTTTGAAAAGGTAAGGTGCTTTTCGGTGATTAAACAGAAACATGAACGTCTGTGGGTAAGCAGTTTGCAGGTGCCCATTTGACAGAATGGAGCAAAACCGATCAGTTGTCAGACCCAAGCAACATTTTTACCCAGGCAACAATTCAAATTCTGCCAATTAATTTAAAAAGGCACTTGGAGACTAAGGGTCCATTTTCGAGTTAATAATCTGAAAACAATCATATTAGAAGGATTTCTTGTGTCAAGGAGGTATATAAAACAGAGGCAATTGAACAGAGGGGGGAGAGTCAACTGTCTGAAAAGATGATGACAGGAAAGAAATATTGGGGTCTTGCAAGAAATTTCCATGCTCGGTATAAGAAGCTCTATCCATCAATAAAGGCTAAGCAAATATTCTTGAAACCAGAAAACAACTGAGAAAGCATTTCAGACAGAAAAAGATGAGGGAATAAGATACAGATATTTCAAGTGAACCCATTCTGTGAAACCTTTGAGAAACTAAGTTTTTATTTATTGTTCTTACTAAGAATGGATTTATGAGTGGAATCTGTATTATTAAAACAGCATATAAGGAAGATCCAGAATAGATAGTTATTTACAGAGTGATGGTTCACTTTTTCAGAGATTCGTTCACTGTTAGAGTTAGAATCATAGAATTCCTACCGTGGGGAAACAGGCCCTTTAGCCGAACAAGGACCACGCTGACGCTTTGAAGAGTAAACCACTCAGATGCATGCCTCTACCATATTAACGTCTGGCCAACCTACACATCCATGAACACTGTGGACAATTTAGCATGGTCAATTTACCTAACCTGCATATCTTTGGATTGTGAGACGAAACGGGAGCGCTGAGAATGTGTTAACTCCACAAAGACATTTGCCCGTGGCTGGTAGCGAACCCGGTTCTCTGGCGGTGTGAGGCAACAGTGTTAACCCCTGAGCCACCGTGCCACCTCTTAACAGGTAAATAGTTATTTGATAATTACAGAGTGCGAGAAAGGATTCCATTTCACTGAACCACTCCTTTATAACAAGCTGGTATCAAAGTGCTACATCACTTGTCACACTTCCTTACCATATTGTAAGGCGAGGAGAGATCTTCGCTGGGTGTATTGGTTTTAATTATCAGATGGATGTTGATCTCCACATCATAATATTATAGAAAACTCGAGGTGGGTCAAGTGAATGATATATTGGTATATGGAGTATAGCAGGAAAATGTGTATGTGTTTGAATAGATTGGTGGTGTGAATAGAAAAACTGTGTATTATTCCAATGGAGAGATTGCAAAGCTGAGGTACAGGGGAATCAGGCACCTGGATCACAAAAAAAAGCACATTGCTTGCGCATCATAGCGAGGCAATATAAATTTTCAAACCTTTTGAAAGGGAATATATGGAGAAGTAGGGAAGATTTACTACAGCTTGGCAGGGTAATGGTGAGACCACATCAGGAGAACTGAGGGCATAATGACATGAAAAGCAGTCCAGAGAAGATTCACTCAACTGATTCCTGTGATGAGCATTTATCTCTGGAGGAAACATGGTCAGACTGGCCTTGGATCTGTTGGAGTTTAGGCAAATGACATATGATCCATTTTAAACCAATATAATTCTGAGTAGTATATCCAAATTGAATGCTAAACCAATTTTCAATTTGTGCGAGAGATTTCCAGAAATGGATGGACTGCTGAAAACTGGAGAATATCCCAGTGAAGGAGTTGGTGATTGTTTTGACCATCTCATAGGGTTCTGCGTCTGTGGGAACTCCCCTCAGAGAGAGTAAGACATTGAATATTCTTAAGACACCGGCAGACAATTTATCGCTAATAATGATGCATGAACGTTATAAGGCATAGCACGAATATGTGTTTCAGGCCACAATCAGATCATCCATGATGTTATCACATGGAGGGCTTGGTTCAAGTTGTCCAATCACTTACTCCTGATCGTAGTTTCTACGTTGCTATTACCTTTAGATACTGACAAATAATGAAGACATTCTCAAGCGCACAAAGGTTCTCCCTTTCAGAATGATGAGCATAACTTGCAAATTTGATTTTTAAACAGCACTGCGAAAGCACACGCAGAAATTTCATGGAGTTCCGGTAGGATCAGATGCTTAGGCAAAGTAAAAGCCTAATTAAAACTGCGTTAGAAATCAGATCGGTTAAAATGGATGCCGTCAGTAGTGCAGATCCCTTTCAGTTGTTCTTGTGATGCGAATTCCGTTGGCAAGACCAGCATTTATTGCCTGTGTCTTATTTCCACTCAGAATATGGTGGTGAACCCCAATGATCTTCGTATTGTAGGTACACGAACTGATATGTTTCAAAGAAAGCCACAGGACTCTGAAAATCTGACAGTGAAGGGACAATGGTATTGATTGAAGTCAGGATGCTGTGTAACCTTGGAGGTTGTATTCATCACCACATGATGTTCACAGCAATGAAAATAGTGGGACTACATCTTCTGTTATAAAATGCATAAAGTCGTATGGCATACAAACAGGCCCTTCAGCCCAACAGGTATATGCCAACCAAAAGCTAACAAACTGCAATAATCTCACTTGCGTCCAGATTATAGCCTACTCTGCCCTGGCCTTTGAAGTGCTGAATCAGTTGCTTCTTAAATGCTGTTATCTTGTATTGTCTGTGTCTGAGTTGTCAGTTGGTTAATAATTTATGCGTGAAATGGATTCTACAAATAGATCACACAATTTTAGAGACAGTGACAGGCTCATCAGATCAATAAAACATCTGCATTGTTCAACAATTATTAGAAAATTGAGTTTTTTAAAAAACATTTACATGGGATTTTAATGAGGTAGACCGGCTTTAATTGCCCTTGAGAAGTCCCAGTACAGCTGGTGTTGGTAATCCACAGTGCTGCTGGGACTGAATCTGGGAAGTGCATTTGTGTGTCAGTATTGCAGCGAGGCAGTATTACTAACTACAAATGGATGTAGTGCATAATTAGGCCCCTGCTTTCTCTTCGACAACAGCTATTGCATCTGTATTCATCTGGGCACCTGAGGGTCTTCTCTGGGCCACTCCCTGCCTGGTGCCATGTAAATACTGGAATTTGGTGAACTTTAGGAGGTGAGTTAGTCACCACAGAATTGCCAACATCTGAAATGCTGTTTTTTTTGCATGGCCAGTCCAGTTGAATTTTTGACAGATGTTTATACTCTGGATATTTGTCATTGGGTATTGATTATGTCACAGATATCAATAGAAGGCTTTTAGATTCTCTCCAATTTGAGATATTTATTGTCTGGTCATATGAAAGAATTATTCTTGTTTGCCACTTATCAGATAAACCTCAATAGTGTTTACATATTTCAGAAGAGGGGCACAGCCTGCTCCAGTACCAGAGGATTGTAAAATGGTGCTGAAGAATGTGTTTGAGTTCAATTGGGACACTGTTGTTTTCCTACTCACTCAGCATTTTATTTGGAATCACACGTTCAAGTCACAGAAACATGGAATTGAATCAAGGAAATAGTTAGCAAAATCATTGGGCCTTGCATATTGGGTTGGGGTGGGGATGTGAATGCTGTGATGAACAACAGGCAGGAAATCACAGGAAAACATGTTGTTTGTCAAAGCGAATACCTGTGAACGAACTTAAGCTGCCCCCATCTCCCACATTCTCACCATCATCATTTATGAATATCACAGAAAAACCTTGATTTTCTTCCGGGTCTCCAGATGTTATTCACAGAGGAAGAATGAAGAATTCCAGTCTCCTGCTGTTCTTATTTTGGCGAATTTACAGAGTGATGTAGTTCAGTTCTTTTATGACGGGGCCAGAAATAACATTTGAACACAGCTGAACCTACCTTTACACTCTGCCACCTCTGCATGTTTTATTTATAAAGCTTGTAAATAATTTAGGAAAGACTAGGGTTTGGCACCTTGCACTGGAACATTTGTATTTTCCGTGACACTGGAGTATGCCCTGTGTAACATTCCCAGCAATAGTCAGAGCTGAAACAAAATCGCAGGATTTCTGGACTCATTCGTTTTTGTTTGGAAAAGCGAATGTGTGAGGATAAAGACTTAATTAAATTGCACCTAATGGACACACTGCAGGAGATCAGATCATATTCTCATATCTTCCATGAATTGGAAGCAAATTATTGGAACAAACGCCCATTGTTGCACATACTGTAGAAACAAACGTTTAAAAAATGTTGAGGCACCACACTAAGGGGGAAAAAACGTGTCGTCTGCACTTGATGGAGATACAAACATTCAGAATAATTGTACAATCTGAACAAGAATCAAGCGATAGAAAAATATATAACAAGTCTTTTCTCAGATCATGACCCCATCATGGCACATCAGTCCAATGTATCATCTACAATAATTTACCTAATTTCTCCTGGTGATCCGCAAGCCCCCAACCCACACGCATACACACACGCTGCCCTTCCAACCCACACCAAATGCCCCCCAAGCTGATGGCCCTCTGATAGCAGAGGTCGCTTCCATCTCCTACACAAAATCCACAAACAGGACGACCCAGGCAGACTCACTACTTCAGCCTGTACCTGCTACGAACAATTCATCTCTTCCTCCATTGAATCAATCTTTTCCCCTGGTCTAGTCCCTGCCCACGTACATCCGTGATTCCTCTGACACTCTACACCAATTTCAGAATTTCAATTTTGCAGGCACCATCCACCTCCTGTTTCCAATGAATGTAAAATCACAATACACATCCACCCCCCCCCCCCCCACCCACCCCCACGAGGATGGTCTCAGGGCTCTCTGATTCTTCCTGGAACAAAGACATGAACTGCACCCAACCCCCACGTCCCTCCACCAACTGGCTGAGCCCGTCCTCTTCCTCAACATCTGTTTTTATCATTCCCATGATCATTCCAACTTTGCCTTTTCTATACATCTTTTCTCTCTTCTGGTGTATCTTGTGCCCCACCTCCTGATTACTGTTTGGAGGCCTGTACAAGGCTTCAACTATGTTTGTTTTATTCACCTTTTCCATGCCTCAATTCTACCCACACAGATTCTCCACCATCTGACCCTAAAGTCACTGGTTCCCACTATATCTCTCTCAGTCCCTCAGTCCATCCGTCACTGCATGCAGCCTTTCCTCGAGCCACTCCTGACACTCCCCAGAACTCATCACTTGGCAATGGATGCTCCCATGCAGGGCTGTTTACACAAAGACAGTGGGCACTTTCTGATCCACTCGGAATGCTTGGAAAAAACCTTACCATTGGAAGGAACAGAAAAGCTAAAATCCAAATGAATAGCAAAGCAGAGTAAACATGCCGAATGACATCCATCTGCTCTCTCTCTTTCTGGTCTTTCTGACCATTTTCTGTTTATCCTTGTCCATCTGCAAGATGGTCCATACGTTATACTTGGCCAAACAGCTTTGGTAGAGGTGATAGATATCAGATCCTGTGGTTACTGGACTGATTCAGTGGATTCCTCTTTCTCAGTTAATGAACTCACACTTAAGTATTTATTTTCAAGTCTGTCCATTTTAAACAAAAAGTCTTGGCAGAGTTGTGCTGAAATGATATTTAAATTTTAGAGACACAGGACTATGACATGTGGCAGTGAGATTAGGAATAGGAAAGTAGTACAGTTACATGTATATGGGCAAAGAGCTGGTAGAGGAGGCAGTACTTCTGACATGTGTATCATTGGTATTCCCGGTTCGTTAGGATATACACGAGAAGGATGGGATGGACATTAATTGGCAGCAATCTCTGATATCTGGGTCATTGGGATTCCCAGGTCTGTAGGATATACACAAGAAGGCCGGGATGGACCTGAACTGACAGCAATCTTCTGGCAGGAATGTTTGTTCTTGTCACTCAAGAGTGTTTAAACTTGTGTGGCCGGCCGGGGTGGCAGGGCGGGGGGAGGTGGAGGAGGACAGTGGGAACCAGAGCTGTCTGTCCACAAGTACAGTGTCTGAGAAGGATTGGCGACTAATCCCAGTACAGCTAAGACCATCAACAGACAGGAAGAGGTACAGACCACAATGGGCCTGGCAGTCTGAGGTGCGCTGATTATAATGTGAGGAATATGACAGTCGAGACCAATGAACTTGGAGCTTGGGTGAGTATATATTACTGCGATGTTAATATTACAGAGATTTGGTTGAGAGAGAGGGGCAAGACAGATGTCAATCCAGTGGGTCCAGAGAGAGTTGTATAATAAACAGTGAGTGGCTGGAGACAGTTGATTAATCTAAAATACTTATCCAGCACTTTACTGGAATTGGAAAGAGTGTGTGACTCAATGCACGGATTGAAGGGACAAGGGAGGAAACTGGAATTGTCTGTTTGCAATATTTTCTGTTTACCGACAATCTTTTGCAATCTCCTACTATCAGAGGCAAGGTGCTAACGTCGATAGAAGCTTGGCTGTCTTACAGAAAGCAGAGAATAAGGATAAAATTGCCTTCTCAGGATGGCAGTAAGTGACAAGTATTGTCCTACAAGATTCGGTGTTGGGATCACAAATTTTCACTTTATACAGTTAAAAATCTAGATGAAGGAACTGAGGGCACGCTGGCTAATTTTTAGAGTTAGAACGACTACAGTGTGGAAACAGGCCCTTTGGCCAAATAAGTCCAGACCAACTCTCCGAAGAGTAACCTACCCAGATCCATTCCCCGCTGACTAATAGCTTATTGCATAGACAATTTAGCATGTCCATTTCACAGAATCCATTTGGACTGTGCGAGAAAACTAGAGCACCTGGAGGGAACCCATGCGGACACGGGAAGAACGTGCAGACTCCAAACTGACGGTCACGCAAGGTGGGAATTGAGCCTGCGTCCCTGACACGGTAAAGCAGCAGTGTTAACCACTAAGCCACCGTGCCAAATTCAGCCGGATGGTTAGACAATACAAAGACATGTAGAGGGACAGATAACATTGAAGAGGTGGAGAGCTTGCAGAAATGTGCTCCACCGAATCTCCTCAACTTCCCACACCTCTGTACTTGATCCCTACTCTTCCTACCGCAGCAAGGATAGACCCTCATGATCCTCAACTTCCAACCCACCAGCCTCCAGATACAACTCATCATCTTCCACCATTTCCGCCGCCTACAATCAGACCCCACTACCAGAGGTATATTTCCCTCGCCACCCCTATCAGCATTCTGTAGAGACCATTCCCTCCACTACTCCCACATTAGGCCCAAACCACCCCGGCCCCATCCGCACCCCCACCAAGCCAACATTTTCTCCCGGAACCTTTCGTTTTCAACGCAAGTTGTGTAAAATCTGCGCCCACACCTCCCCCTCACCTCCATTCAAGGCCCGAAAGATTCCTTCTATAGCCTGCAGACAATTTTCTGTGCATACAAACATCTCATCTAAGGTGTCCATTTCTCCCTCCCTCCTTCATCTACATTGGGGAGACAGGATGTCAACTGATGGAACGCTTCAGGGAACATCTCTGGGACACACACACCCAACAATCCCACTGCCCTGTGGCTGACCACTTAAATTCTCCCTCCCATTCCACCATGGACATGACAGTCCTAGGGCTGATCCACCCCCACACTCAAGCCACCCAACACTGAAGGAACAACATCTCACCTTCCACCTTGGGAAACTCAAATCAAACGATATCAATGTCAATTTCACCAGTTTCCTCATCTCACCTTCCCCTCACATGATCTCGGGTGTAACACTCCAACTTGGCACCGCCCCCTTGAACTGTCCAACCTGTCCATTTTCCTTCCCATGTGTCCGCTCCACCTTCTGCTCTGACCTTCAATATCACCACCCACCTTCATATAACTATCGCCTGACAAGGTACCATTCCCCCAGGCTCACCCCCTCCCATTTATTTTTCAGCCCCCTTCCACCCACCCCACTCATTCCTGAAATGTTGCACCTCCTTCTCCTCAGTTGGTGCGTGACCGGCTGTGCTTTTTCAGCATCACACTATTTGACTGTGATCTCTAACATCCGCAGTCCTCACTCTTTCCTGCAGAAGGATGTGGACAGGTTAGGGGAGTGGGTAAAGAATTGGTCGATGAAGTAGATTGTGCGAAAGTGTGAGGCATGGATTATTTTCGATAGTAGGAGTAAAATCGGAAATCTGAAGTGCAAAAAAACTTGGGAGTTCTGATACAGGAGTCTCTCAAGGTCAACTTGCAGGTTGTCAGTAATTAGGAAGGTATCTGTCACGTGCAATTGTCAAGTACAATTCTCTTAATATATCCCTGTAGTTTGCTTGTTATAATCCATATTGTCTTAAGCACATTTTCCTGTCAGATTATGGACTATAAAAGTTCTTTCAATTTTATAATCACTGATCAGTAATTACAGGCTGTGTGTTTCAATTTATACAGGGAGAAGCTGATTTATGTGGGTGACACAGTGGTTAGCACTGCAGCCTCACAGCGCCAAAGACCCGCATTTAATTCCCACTTCAGGCTAACTGTCTGTGTGAAGTTTCCACATTTTCCCCGTGTCTGCAAAGGTTTCCTCTGGTGCTCCGGTTTCCTCCACAATCCAAAGATGCGCATGTTAGGGGACTTGGCCACGTTAAATTGCCCGTAGTTTTAGGTGAAGGGGTAAATGTGGACGAATGGGTCTGGGTGGGTTGCTCTTCGGAAGGTCGGTGTGGACTTGTTGGGCTGAAGGGCCTGTTTCCACATTGTAAGTAATCTAATCTAATCTTATTACTCCCATACCCAAGGCAGATTGAATGGTTACACACAATTAATCTACCATCTCCAACATTCACTCCCACATATCCCATGCTGAATTTGTAGATTTTAAACGTTATTTTGAATTTTAATAAAATCAATATTGAATTAAAAGGGGTTAACTGGAGTAATGTCAATCTCTGTAGATTCTAATTATCCCAGTGGAGGGTTTCCAGCGTTAAATAATAAATGGGCTCTGTCAATGTGTTATCTCATATTATGAGAGGGAGTATCAAGGACAGCACTAACAGGGATCAGCAGCTCCAGAGAGAAGGAGAGGAGAGATCAGAATTTGACAACATTAGACTGGAATGTTCCGACGATGGATAGAATCTAAATACATTCGACTCGAATGTTCCAACATGGATTAGAATCTGAGAACATTCAAGTGGAATGTTCCAACAATGGACAGGAGTTTATACTCGGGTCTTTACTATCTTTCTCAACCATGGATATCATTAGCATCACGGATCGAAAATATCCTTTGGATCATTCAAAGTGGTTACTATCCCATCTTCGCTGTAGTTGGTGTTCCGAGTAAAACATTCTCTTTGACTGTTAAACTGAATTGAACTGAATTTCTGCTCATGACGTGTAAATTTTAGTAAAGTAGAAATCGATGTCTTCAGTTCCAATCAAAAATTCCTTTTCATATAAATTGTATAAAGCAAATTACTATTTATAAATTACTCACTGATATGAGAGAAGGAACCAGACTGTTCTCAAACTCCATAATCCTTGTTGTCCTGCACAGATTTACATCTCCATATCCTCCCCACATCCTGTCCAATGCTACCATTATGATATCCCAGTCTCCTCCTCAACCTCAGTGCAACTTCTGAATGAACTGTCGTTTGTGCTTTTGTTAAATCCGATACATCTGTTTCAAGTCTCTTCAAACCACGTGTCCATTACAAAATAATTGCACTTGAGATATTTAAATTGTTCTCTGTACATAATCTGTCAGATGTTAAACAGTGTATTGTGCTCAAGTCATTGACTCATAATCTACAGCCATCGAATAATAATCCATTGATATCACATGAAAGAAGTTGATATAATTAAATTGAAAACATAATTTGTGAGAAAAAGCCCATTTGCTTGCCTCTCGTCCTTTAGAGAAGGCAATGGGTCATTCTTTCCAGGTCAGGTCTCTGGTGTGACTGCAAACTCGCAGCAATATGTTTTACTCTTTACTGTCCTGTGGAACAGCTGAACCAGCCACTCAGTTCAGGTTTCGCATAACATGCTGGCCTGACCAGGACTGCATACATGCTGTGAGAAAAGAACAAAAGGAAAGATATCTCCCTTCCTCTGTCTGTGTCCCGTATTCCTACAGCTCATTTCCATTCAGGTAGGTGACCATTCCTTGTTTTAGGTGTATCTATCTCTTTGAAATTCTTCACAAGAATGTGGTTCATCTCCATCTCTGGTGATGGCTTTATTGATGCTGATGTACAGATATAAGGAACTTGTAAATTCCACATCAGTCTCAAGGCATAGAGAAGGTACGAGGATTTCACACCACAGGAAAGAAACAGAGATGGCAAAGTGAGGGAATGGAATTATTGTTATCAACTCTGAGAGTGTTATTGAGGCAGCATTTAGGGTATTGTGGACAGGCTTTCTTTCCTTTATAAGGAATGATCACCTCGTCACAGAGAGAATGTGATGAGTATCAGCAGACTAATTCCTGGAATGATGGTACCATGAGGAGTGAGTGAAGATTAATCTTTAGCACTGTGAGAGAATAAGAGGTGAATATATTTAAACTTGAGGGGAATGGACAATCAGTCATTATGTTCTAAACAGACACTAAGAACGTGATAAATTCCATTGTTTGTTTGTTTTTTCCTCGGATTATGATTCACGACAGTTTAAGTACCTCTGAGAACGTTTCCCCGACTTCACCCCTGCTCTCCATTTTGATTGACAGAGAAAAGTGCAGGCTTTGCATAAACTCTCTCCACATTAATAAAGTGCATTCGGTGCGTGTGATTCTGCACTGAACGTCATGTTATCCACAACCCCACAGTAGCCACAATACCATCACACTAAAACAGTTAACTCTTCCCACCAGCTTTTGTCCTCGATGGAGAACATGGGTGTGCCTTCTCGGAGATGGAAAATGCCTCCTTGAGACTTGGCACAAAGTATTTGGCTTCCCTCCTCACTGACAGCAAACCATATTATAATAGCACACGTTCCACATGCAATGGGGACACGAAGAACATCATGGAGCCGTCTCTGAGTGCTGTCTCTGCTCCATTGGTTAGTTATGTTGGAGCATCAATGATAAACTCCTGTTCCTGCATAAGCCATTAAGTGAATGAATCGCCTCTCTCTGGTCCCATTGAACATGTTCAAATTGTCTGATTGCATTTTTCTGTTTAACAGTTAGATGCACTAACCAGACTGCTTCTTTTCCTGTGTAACAGGCAGAAGGATTGAATGGGTTGTCCCTCTTCTTTGTTTATTAGTTTCGATGGGCTGAATGGCTTCCACATATCCGTGTGTAACCAGCTGGCAATACTAAACGAACTCCTATTTTAACTGTGGAAATATGTAGTGTCTGGCAGGACTATCACATGAATGTTACGGGCACTTTAACAGCACAAGTCTGAATGTTGTCTGGGTCTTGCTGCACAGACACGCTCAGGAGCTGACAGGGGACAAAAGGTTCTGAACATTGTCTAAACTTCAGGGACCATCCCAACTTCTGATCTTCTGGTGGAGGAAACACATTGATGCAGCAGCTGGAGATGTTTGTGCTAAAGAAGCTCCCCTGAGGATCTCCTGAAGGGATGCGCTGGGACTGAAAGGATTGATGTCCACTAACCACGAACATTTTCCTTTGTGCTACGGATTATCCAAACCAAAGGAGATATTGTGGTTGATTCTCATTAAATTTAGTTTAGTCAGCGTTCCTTGATACCATACTGAGTCAACCCTTGCCTTGATATCAGGGACTGCCACTCTTGGCTGGGCTCCTGCGTTCACCTCTTTTGAACATGCCAATACGTCATTGTGTCTGTGTGGGAAGTGTTTTATTCTCACAAAGGCTAATGAATGTCAGGAACTATCAAGACTAGAGTGTTCGGAGATCTAGATCACTGAAAGTACTTACAGAGGAGGTAGATTGTTTTTTGCCCTCGATCATTGAGTTGAGTGGTGTGAAGAATTGGGAGTTGAATGCAGTTGATGCTGACAGTGGTTCAGCCATGATGGTATACAATGGTATGGCAGGATTGACTGGCCGAATTTCCTGATCCTGTTCCTTATGTTCTCATGTTCTGTAACTGGAAAGTTAATGGTTGTAATTTTCCTGAATGTTCTGTTATTGAATGTTGCAATCAGAGAGAGCAAAGTATTTTGTGTATCATCTCTGAGTGATGTCTGTGAGCTGTATTCACAGTGAATCTGGGTCTAAAACATGACCAACAAATGAAGCACAAGTTGCAGAGAGGAGACACTCTGTAAAGAGACCAGAGGAGTCTTTCTAACTCAGCCTGGATTTCCAAATAACATATTCCAACCCACAGCAAACCGTGAGTGTCAGTCTGGATGGACTGAATGATATCCTGTGTTACTGTGGACCAGGTAATTGGAGCAAGTGCCTTCCATCTGCTGCTGTGCAGGGGCTGAATAGCACATTGGAACACATGAGTGAGGAGCAGGAGTGGGTCATTAGCCACTTTGTCACTGCTGTACCAGGGACTAAGATCGTGCCTGATCAGGCTGTGGTCTCAGAAACACAGTATGTGCACTGTTTTCCTTCTCTCACTTGTCTATCAAACATTTAACAGACACAACTTTGAATAAATGCAAACACCCAAGCATCACAAACTTCTGCGGAATGGAATTCCCACTTGTCCAGCCCTTTCAGAATTTCTCATTCGTGTTCCAACCAATGTTGTAGAATCGCTGATTCCTTTTGCAGACCCATTCATTACTGCTGTTGTACAAAGTACCTTTCATTAGCAAAAAAAAGCTTTATAATTCGATGAAATGTTTATATGTGTCTGCATAATTTTAGAAAATCGGTTGATGTCTTTATTATATCTGTGTTAAAATCAATGTCACGACATGGGGTGAAACCCTTCTGCTAATTTAAACCAGACACAAAGAAAAACTCACCTTATCTCGTAATCTGTAAAATACAAAGTGACAAGGAACTACCAACTTCCACTATTTATAGAAAGCAATACCAGTTTATTCTTTAACCTAAAGAGAAAAGAGAATATTAAACAACAACTTCCTGCACTGTAATCATCCTTGTCTGATCAATTTATCTAACTCACACTCTACAGCAGTATACTGATCTGTTAAAACCACCCGATTCAGATTTATAAAAAAAATGAATTTCAAAACTAGCGAGTTACGTCGATTTTCCTGTGACTCTTCCTCTGTAGGATTTCTTGAGTCTTTTCTTAGTCTTCTGCTGCACTGATTTCATAGAAACAGGTACCTTTCAGTGAGGGATTCTGCAGGCAGTCTGCATTTGTTAGAGCTCTTTGCTGCTCTGGCTAACTGTTCAAAATGCCCAACTTTCTACTCCAAAACATCAGATTGTCTCATTGGTTTGATATCATTAAAATTCAAATTCATTTGGATTTTGGTATCATGGGGCGTAAGTTAAACTGATTGGCTAAAGTCGACTTCGTTGTATACCATAGCACTCAGCTCAGCTCTTTATTTCAGCCAAATGTTACTTTTTAAAAAAATGTTTCAGCACACTCTGTGCTTGTTAAGCCCTTGCCAGATTTCACTCTCTTTAAAAGGTACAGTGCACGCCTATGCATTCATAATAATCAATACATCGTATACTTAAAATTTATTCCGCAGTTTTAAACAGCCTGACAAGAGAAAATATGTATCCAGCTGATTTTTCCCAAACTCGGGAATCGTTCAAAAAAGCTTCTGATCCAATACTGAAACCGATAATGCTTCTTATCAAAAGGCCTTCTGGGAACGTGTGTACAGGGAGCAGGAGAATTGTGTTTCCAGCGCATCACTGATGGAGGGCTTATGCCTGAAACATTACCTTCCTGCTCCTCGGATGCTGCCTGACCTGCTCAGCATTTCCAATGCCACACTTTTCGCCTCTGACCTCCAGCATCTGCAGTCTCCCTGTCCAGATGCAGTAAAACATTCCCACAATTAAATCCGCTACCCTTTCCCAGAAACAACATCAATCCAAACCACTTGCGACAACTGCAGACTAACTTCATGGGGAAGGGGAAGCAGGAGGCCATTCAGCTGGACCAGTGAGAATGCTCATGGATGATCCCAGTGTGTCTGACTATCCGTCTCCTGTCTGTTCCCAATAAACATTGACTCTCCTGTCCAGCAAAGATCAGTCAAGCTCAGCCTTGAATATCTTCAATAACCAAGTCTTCACTGCTCCATGAGGATGAGGACACCACAGACAGCACAAAACTAAAGGGAAAGGGACATCCTCATTCCATTGCAGGGCCCGCTAGTTTAAAACTATGTTAACCTAACATCAAATCGCCAGCTTTCTTGAAACATAAGGACAGAATAATTAGGAACAGACGTAATCCATTCAGCCCTCGAAACATGTCCAATATTACCACTGACTCTTTCCAATCAAATATGATGGTATACAATGGTACGGCTCATTCTCATTCTCCACTCCTGTCCCAGGAAGAAGAGATTATGCCCGAAACGTCGATTCTCCTGTTCCCTGGATGCTGCCTGACCTGCTGCGCTTTTCCAGCAACACATTTTCAGCCAGGAAGAGAATACCAGATAGCATAACACAACACGAGCATTTAAAAAAAGGAGCAGAATTAGGCCATTCAGCTCATCGAGACTGAATGCCATTTAATAACGAATTTGAGGTTTCTCAACGTCATTCTCCTGATTTCTCCCTGCAACCTTTGATGTCCTTATTCATCAAAAACCTATCTCTGTCTTATGGACGCAAATGTCCATGTCTCTGTGGCTTTATGTGTGTGCGTGTGTTTGTTCATGTGTTTGCGTGTCTGTGTATTTGGGTGTATACATTTGTGTGAGGGAGTGGAGAGAATGTGGTAACACTTATCCTGGCAGGACGGGGATACAGAATGTCCTTATTGCTGGACATTCCTTCAGATCATCTCAGCATCGAGGTGCGCCTCCCTGAACATCTTGTCCAATTCTGTCACACACACCCTGTCCCTCAGATCCCATAGAATCAGTTTGGGAGGATCTTAGCAAGGAGAAACAAACATTGGTGTGTTATGTCGTGCAAAACTATCGTGCAAATTTTGTGTATCTTATGATCTGGAAATTTGATATTGTGGGTGCCGCAGTAACTCTGAATTATCTCAAGTTGCATCTAAATTGCGTTAACTAAGTGACTGCTCATGCTGTGCAAAATAATTTCCAGAAGTGTATCAAGTAGATTGAAGAATATGTTGTGATCCAAACTAGAGACCAGGTTAGTTTGGATTTGGTGCTGTCTGGTCAGAAGGAATAATTGATAACCTTGTTCCGAAGCAGCTTTGGAGGAATAGTGACATTAATATGTTGCATTTTACACGGTGTCTGAATACAATATAGAATGTTTGAACATTCTGGTCAAACATCATGGAAACCTGGCGGATGGAGAGTCAAGTTTGCTCCACTGAATTGGGGAAGTACAATATAACATTCAGTGGGAAACAAGCAATGGTTATTAGAATCATAGAGTCTTAAAGCAGAGAGACAGACCCGCTAGTCCAAACTGGTCCATTTCGACCAAAATGTCCATTCACATGAACCTCATTTCCCTGCCATTGCCCGTATCCTTCTAATCTGTTCCTATCCATGGATTTGTCCAAATGCCTTGTTGATGTACCCGCCTCAACAATTTCTGCTGGCTGCTCATTCCATATATGTACAAACCTCTGTGTAAAAAAAGTTGCCCCTCGGTTTCCCTTTTACTCTATCCCTTCTAATTTTAAACTGATGCCCTCTCGTCCTTGATGCCCAACCCTGGGTAAAAAAAAAGATTGCATATGCACTTTTCCGTGCCTCTCATGATCTTATATATTTCCATAGGATTTCCCCTCAGTCTCTTACAGTGCAAAAAAAAATGATCAAGCCTGTCCAAACTCTCCCTATAAATCAGGCCATTGAGTACTGGCAATTTCTTCTGCATTATTTCCAATTCAATCACATTCTTCGTGGAGCAAATTGAACAAAACGAACACAGTAACCCAAGTGTAGCCTCACCAGCGTCCTGTATAACTGCACATAACTCACCAAATTCGATGTTCAATTCCCTGACTGATGAAGGCCAGCGTGCCAAAAACCTTGTTCATTGCCGTCTACCTGTGATTCTATTTTGAGAGAACCGTACACCTGAATTCCAAGGACCCTCTGGTCAACTACACTCCTTAAGTCCCTACCATTCACCATGAAACCATGAAACTCCTACCTTGATTAGATTTTTGAAAATGCAACTCCATTTGCCATTTCTCTGTCCACTTCACCAGCTGATCGAGGTCCTGCTGCAATTTCTGATAACTTTCCTCACTCTCCACTATACCGACTATTTTAGTGTCATCAGAAAAATTGCTAATCAGGCCTTGTACATATTTCCCAACACAGACACATGTTTGACAACAAACTGAAAAGCAAAATCTCTGCAATGTTGTTTTGAAGTAACTTTATCCAAATATTATTCGAACTCATGACAAAAGGAGAAAAAAATGAGTGTTTGGCACAAATGTTATTCCACTCATAGAGTCATGCAGCACAGAGACAGACTCTTTGGCCCAAACTGATCCATGCTGACCCAAATATCCCTCCATAGTAACCCCATTTCCCTGCACTTGTTCCATCCTTATAAACCTTCCCTATCCATGTATTTGTCCAAATCCCTTTTAAATATTTTAATGTAAATGCCTTAACCACTTCCACTAGTAGCTCATTCCACAAGTGTACCACCCTCTGTTGTTTTCTCCTTTTATTTTTTTCCCTTTTATTGTTTCCCCTGTAACCTTAAACTGATGCCCTCAAGTCCTCGATTCTCCATCTCCGGGAAAAATGACTACAACCAGTCACTGTATCCATGCCTCTCATGATCTTGTAAATTTTTTTAAGAACCCCCAACAACCACCCCCCCCCCCCCAACTCCTTCATTCTCCTCTGCTCCAAAGAAAAATGTCCTAGCTTGACCAACCTCTCCCTGTAATGTAGACCATTGGATCCTGGCATCATGCTTATAAATTTCTTCAACAATCTTTGCAGTTTAATAACATCCTTCCTTTACCTATGTGACTAAAACTGAATACAACACTACAAGTGTGGCCTCACCAACGTCCTGTATAACTGCAATATAACTTCCCAAATTCTATACTCCATGCCCTGGCCAATGAATGCCAGTGTGCCAAAAGCCTTCTTCACTGCCCTGTATACCTGTGACTCCATTTTCGGAGAATCATTCACCTGAATTCCAAGGTCTACCTGTTCCACTACACCATTGAAGGTCCTGCCATTCACCATAAAATTCCTACCTTAATTTAACTTTCCAAAATGTAAAATTCACTCTTACCTATATTAAACTCCGTTTCTATTTTTTGGCCCACATCCCCAGCTAATCAAAGACCTGCTGAAATTTCGGAAATCTTCCCTCACTCTCCACAATACCACCTATTTTAGTGTCATCAGCAAACGATCTCATCATGCCGTGTATATTCCTAACAATACTAGTGATATAGATAACAAACAGCAATGGTCCCAGCACAACCCCTGAGGTACTCCACTATTCACAGGCCTTCAGTCTGACAAGCATCCTTCCACTATTTTCTTCTGCTTCTTACCATCAAGCTAAGTGTGTATCCAATTTGCTAGCTCCCTTTGAATTCCATGCGATCGGACCTTCAAAGCAGCCTATCACGGGAACCTTATCAAAGTCCTTACTGAAATCATTATAAACTACGTCGATCACCCTTTCCTTATCAACCTTCCTGGTCACTTCATCGAAGAACTCAAACACATTTGTGAGACATGATCTCCCGCTCACAAAACAATGCAATCGTTCCAGTTTAATAACAACCATTAATACTTGTTATTAAAATAAATAATAATGATTCCTAATCAAATCCTGTCTTTCAAATTGCATATATACCCTCAGAATTATCTCAAGTAACCTACCTACCACAGATGTTATGCTTACTGGTCTATAGTTCCCAGGTTTTTCATTGCTTCTCTCCTTGAATTAGGGAACAACCCTCCAGTCTTATGGGACCCCACCTGTAGCTAACGATGATGCAAAAATATCGACCAGGCTCCCCGTAGTTTCTTCTCTCGCCTCCTGCTACGTTCAGAACTAGGTGATTTATCAACTTTCATGCATTCTAATATATCTAATACCTCCTCAACTGTGATATCTCCAAGATATCACCACGAACGTCCCTAAGCTCCCAAATCGTCATGTCCTTCTCCACAATAAACACAGAGGAGAAGTGTTAATTGAGAACTTTGCCTATCATCTGTGATTCTACATGTCCAATTTGGTCCTTGAGCGGTCATATTCTCACGGTAGTCATTCTCCTCGCTTTAATATACTTAACCTCTTTGGATTCACCCTAATCTTCTCAGCCAAAGCTATCTCTTACCCCTTTTTTGCCCTCCTGATTTCCTTGCTCAGTAAACTTCTATGTCCAGGGATTCCTTTGATCCCAGTTGCCTGTACCTGAGCCACGCCTCCGTTTTCCTGGTCAAAGCCTCAGTAGCTCTTGTCATCCCGGGGTTACTCTTCCTGCCAAACTTGCCCTTCACTCTCACTGGAACATACAGACCCTGAATTCTAGCCAGCTCACTTTGAAATGCCTCCCACTTGCCAGAGGTCCCTTTGCCTGCAAACAAACTACTCCAATCAACCCCTGCAAACTCCTATCGAATTCCATCAAAATTCGCCTTCCCCAAGGTAGAACTTGCACCTGTGGACCGATGTTTCCCTCTCTATAACTTCTCTAAATTTAATGCAACTATGGTCATTGGCCCCAAAGTGCTCCCCCACTGCCACCTCAGTCACCTGCCATGCTCTATTTCACAAGAGTAGGTTGAGTTTTGCCCTTTCCCAAGTAGGTCCCTCTCTATAATGCTTGAGGAAACTTTTCGGAACACACTTAATCGGTTGACCCAATCTAAGCCCTTAATCCTGTGTCAGTCCCAGTCTATGTTAGGAAGATTAAAATCTCCCACTATGACTATACTGTTGCCCCCGCAAGTCTCCCCAAATCTCTCTACATATTTTTTGTTTTTTTAATTCCCCATTTGGGCTCTATAGTACAACCCCAAAAATGTCACCACCCACTTCTTATTTATTATCTCTACTCACAAAGCCTCACTAAATGATCCATCAGTTATTTCATCTCTGATTACTGCTGTAATACTCGCCTTAATCAAAAATGAAACTCCCCATCCCCTCCTTCCACCGCCTCTGTCCCACCTAAATAACCTGCACCCTGGTACAATCTTGTCCCTCCCTTCGCCATGTTTCTGTAATGGCTATAATACTCCAGTCCCACCTACCTATCCACGACCTGAGTTCATCGGCCTTACCTGTCAGGTCTCTTGCATTGAAACAGATGCAGTTTAATCCGACAGGCCTTCCTTGCTCCCTGTCGTGTTCCAGCCTGACCTGTCTCTTCACTTTAATGTTTCTGATTACTGTTTTGCCTCCAGCCTCGCACTTGTCTCTCTATTGTTGAGGATCCCACACCGTCCCCCACTCCAGCCAATATAGTTGAAATCCTCCCTTGTAACACTAGTAAACCTGCCCGCCAGGATATTGGACCCCCAACAGTTCAGGTACAACCTGTCTCTCTTGAATAGGTCATCATTGCCCCAGAAAAGATCCAATGATCTAAAACTCTGCACCAATTCTTTAGCCATGCATTCATCTGCCATGTCTTCCTGTTCTTACCGTCACTAGCACATGGTCCTGGCTTAGATCCTTTACTCCTAGCTCTCCATAATAACTTTGCAAGACGTCATCCCTATTTCTACCTGTGTTATTGATACCAATGTGCACAATGACTTCTGGCTGCTCCTCCTCCCACTTGAGAACGTACTGCAGCAGCTCGGAGACATCCTTGATCCTGGCACGTGGAAGACTACACATCCTGGATTCCCATTTGCTGCCACAGAATCTCCCGTCTTTCTCTATCACTATCGAGTCTGAATAATTACTTCTGAAGTTATTCTGCTCGCACAACCTTCTGACAATGTGAATGCTACCTGGAACAATTCGATTTGGCTGAATTCCGTGTGCTTCAGGCAGGGAATTCCTGTGCTTCAGACATTCCAATGAATCCTCATCATGAATCCTCCATGAGTGATAAAATAGACTGCACTTTTTTTTTTTTAGCTCGCACATATTGCTGTGGCGAGGGACAGGGAAAGAGAAAGGGAGCAATAGAATGTGCCTTCTTAGATAGATTACATTTTTTCCACCACTAAGTTGAATCAGTAATGTTATCAGACCCCAACCTGGACCATGTGAGCTCTCCTTGAACATTGTCTGAACTATTTGACTCCAACACATACTCTGCTCCATGTAGGTGCATCGTTGCTTCTGTCGTACACAGAATCATTTCATTAACAAAAAATGGCCCTACTTGATTTGAAGATATGTTTATATGTTCCTGCATAATCTAAAAATAAAACGTTTAATGTCTTCACAATATCTGCGTTAAAATGAATGTGTCTTACTCTTAAAGAAATACGGACATTGTTAGAAAAGCTCAGCAGGTCTGGCAGCATGTATGAAGAGAAATGAGAGTTAACTTTTCTGGTCCAGTGACATTGCCGCAGAACCTGTCTTATTCTTAAATTACTTCCCCAGTTTTCTTCTCCCACACAAGTGGAAATATACATCATATACACCAGCTGCTCTCTTCTCATAATATTATATGATCAATAAGAACATCTCTCATTTTCAGGTCGAAACAGTTAACCTTCATAACATAATGTCTTCGTAACAAGTCCAAGTAAAGAGAAACATGTTTGAAAAGTTTAAAAGCAGTTTAGCTTTTGGATTTGACTTTTGGGGATCAAAGCTTCAAACAGTACATCAGATGTGATCTCAGCAATGCCTTGTACCAATGTAGAAAAACATTGCTAAGATCAAAGCCAATACCCCTGGCATGAAACAGCATCATTCCGTTACCTTTCAAATCACATGCTTCATCTTCAGAGTAAGTTGATGTGATTCATGTGCTAAAGCACACAAATACGTTTGCACCACCGAGTTCTACATTGTCTCTCCATTTAAATTATTTACTGCTGTTTTGTCATTTCCCCAAAACACGAAGTTCCAGTCACCCACATTGTACTGATTTTCTTTTGTCGCAGGTTTACTCACTGCCCTCCCGTGTCTGTGTGCCATTGCAGATGCTCTGCCTCCACTTGACATCTTATTGTATGAGCAAACTGAGCTCCAATCCATTCAGCCCCTTCATCCAAGGCATTAACCTTGATTTTAAACTGTTGATAAATTCACACTGATCCCTGAGGAATCCCACTAGTTACATCTTTCCAACCTGGAAACAAGTAATTCTCTCTACTTTTCATTTCCGGCGAGCTAACCAGGGCTCCCCTGCCAGTGTGTAACTGCCCAGAAAGGTGAATGGCCTCCTCCTGTTCGGTGTAGTCAATAGGTTGCATTCTATTCCTGTGCAACTCAATAGACGGGCAGAATGGTCTCTTCCTGTCTCATTATAACGATTCTGACTGGCTGAATGAGGTTTTCCTCTCTCTTTCTCTGTAACAGCCTCGAGGGGTAAATCGGGAGAACAACATGTGGGATAGGAGTAGCAGTTTATTATTCGGCCCCTCCAGCCTGCTACTCAGTTTATAAACATCATGGATGGTTTGCTTGTAGCTGACCAACCCCTTCCTGTTTGTTCCCAATAAATATTGACTCTCCTGTCCATCAAAGATCAGTTAAGGTCAACCTTGAATATCTTAAATGACCCAGTCTTCACTGTTCCTGGGGATGACAGCACCACAGATGGCACAGTCCTGCTTCATGGCAGGAGACAGTGTGGTCGTGGAGGAATGTGTATATGTTTCTGTGCATATATGCTTCATGGCAGGAGACAGGGTGGTCGTGGAGGAATGTGTATATGTTTCTGTGCATATATGCTTCATGGCAGGAGACAGGGTGGTGATGGAGGGATGGGTGTGTGTGTTTCTGTATATATCTGTTTAATTGAAGGAGACAGGGTGGTGGTGGAGGGTTGTGAGTGTGTGTTCCTGTGTATAACTGTTTAAAGACAGGATGGTTTGATTGTAGCTGACCAACCCCTTCCTGTTTGTTCCCAATAAATATTGACTCTTCTGTCCATCAAAGATCAGTTAAGGTCAGCCTTGAATATCTTAAATGACCCAGTCTTCACTGTTCCTGGGGATGACAGCACCACAGATCGCACAGTCCAAAGGAGAAATAAGCCACCTTACCTCAAACGGAAATGGGAGACGCTTTAATTTTAAACTGTCCTAACCGCATAGCAAGCCACCTCCTCTTTTCAGAAATAAGGGCACAACAAATATGAACAGAAGCACACCATTCAGCCCCTCAAACGTATCCCACAGTCTCATTGACTGTTCAAGAAAGTATTTACCAAACTCAGCCTCCATTGCACCTTGGGAAAATATTCCGACCATCTTAAGGACATACAGCATAGGAAATTGAAATAAGGACATTTGACCCATCAGGTATACTTTGCGGTTGTGTCCTGCCTAACATGTTTCTTAAAAAAATTCTCCCGCCTTCTCACTTTAATTCTTGATACATGTTTTATTCAAAAATTATATATCTCTGCATTAAAGACACGACTGTACCTGTGTCTCGATATGGCGATATATGTGTGTGTGCGTGCTTGTGTGTATATTTGCTTATGGCAGGACACAGGGTAGTCGTGGAGGATTGTGCGGGTGTGTTTCAGTGTACATCTCCATAATGGAAGAGGATAGGGTGATCGTGAGAGCTGTGTGTGCGTTTCTGTGTATATCTGTTTAATGGCAAGAGACAGGGTGGTGGGCTTAGTTGTCTGTGTGTGTTCCTGTGTATATCTGTTTAGTGGCAGGAGACAGGGTGGTCGTGGAGGGGTGTGTGTGTGTGTGCGTTTCTGTGTATGTTTCCTTAAAGGCAGGAGACGGGGTGGTGGTGGAGAGAAGTGTGGGTCTGTGTGCTTCTGTATATATCTGTTTAATGGAATGAGACTGGGTGATGGTGGAGGCTTCTGAGTGTTTTTCAGTGTATATCTGTTTAATGGCAGGAGATAGGCTAGTGTTGGAGGGTTTTGTGTGTGTCTGTGCCTGTTTCTGTGTATATCTGCTTAATGGCAGGAGACAGAATGGTGGTGGTAAAGAGTTGTCTGTGTATATTTCTATGAAGATCTGTTTAATGGCAGGAGACAGGGTGGTGGTGGTGGGTTGTATGTGTGCGTTTCTGTGCATATCTGCTTCATGGCAGGAGACAGGGGGGTCGTGGAGGGATGTGTATGTGTTTCTGTGCATATCTGCTTCATGGCAGGAGACAGGGTGGTGGTGGAGGGTTGTGAGTGTGTTCCTGTGTATGACTGTTTAAAGACAGGAGACGAGTGTGTGGTGGACGGTTGTGTTTGTGTGTGCGTGTTTCTGTGTATATCTGTTTAATGTCAGGAGACAGGGTGGTGGTGGAGGGTTGTGTGTGTGTGTTTCTGTTTATATCTGGTTAATGACCGGAGGCAGTGTGGTGGTGGAGTGTTGTGCGTGTATTTCTGTATATATCTGTTAAATGGCAGGAGACAGGGTAGATGTGGAGGGTTGTGCGTGTGTTTCTAAGTATTGCTGTTTAATGACATGGGACAGGGTGGTTTTGGGGTGTTGTGTGTGTGTGTTTCTGTGTCTCTCTGTTTCATGGCAGGAGACGCGGTGGAGGGTGGAGAGAGATGTGTGTGTTTCTGTGCATATCTATTTAATGACTGGCGACGGTGTGGTGGTGGAAACTTGTGTGTGTCCGTTTCTGTGTATATCAGTTTAATGGCAGGGTACGGGGTGGTGTTGGAGGATTGTGTGTGTCTGCGTTTCTTTGCATATCTGTTTAATGGCAGGAGACAGCTTGGTGATGGAGGGATGTGTGTATGTTTCTGGGGTTTTATGTTTAATGGCAGGAGACAGGGTAGATGCGGAGGGTTGTGTGTGTGATTCTATGTATTACTGTTTAACGACAGGAGACAGGGTGGTTGTCGGGGGTTATGTGTATGTGTTTCTGTGTGTATCTGTTTAATGTAAGGAGACATGTTAGAGGGTGGAGAGATGTGTCTGTGATTTTCTGTGTATATCTGTTTATGGCATATGACAGGTGGTGATGGAGGGTTGTCTATGTGTGTGTCGGTGTATAGCTGCTGAATGGCAGGAGGCAGGGTTGTGTGGGATGATTGTGTGTGTGTTTCTGTGCGTACCTGCTTGATGGAAGGAGACAGGGTGGTGGTGGAGGGTTGTGTGTGTGTTACTGTATTTCTTGGAGAGGTGCTAAATAAAGATTTCACATCGGTTTTCACTCAGGAAAAAAATATTGTAGAAGAAAAGAATGAGGTACGAGATATTAGACTAGAAAGGATCGAGGTTAGTTTCGCACAGGTGTTATCAATTCAAGAAAGAGTGAAAGTAGAGAAGTCCCCTGCGCCAGATGAGATTTATCTGAGGATTCTCTGGGAAGCTAGAGAGGAGATAACAGAGCCTTTGGCTTTGATATTTGAGTCGGCATTAGAGATTGGTTTAGCAACTGAGGACTGGAGGATTGCAAATGTTGTGAAATTGTTCAAGAAGGGCAGCAGAGATGACCCAGGTAATTATAGACCAGTGAGCCTTACTTCTGTTATAGGAAAGATCATGGAAAGGATTATAAGAGATAAGATTCATAATAATCTCGCAAGGAAAAACTTGATTTCAGATAGTCAACATGGTTTCGTCAAACGTTGAAAAATGTGGTGCTGGAAAAACACAGCAGGCCAGCACCACATTTTTCAACTCTGGTCTCCAGCATTAGCAGTCCTCATCTTCTCCATGGTTTCGTCAAGGTCATGTCATGTCTCACAAACCTCATTGAGTTTTTTGAGAAGGTGACCAAGCATGTGGATGAGGGTAGGGCAGTTGATGTGGTATACATGGACTTCAGTAAAGCCTTTGATAAGGTTCCACATGGTAGGCTGATGGAGAAAATGCAGAGGCATGGAATTGATGGTGATTTAGCAGTTTGGATTAGAAACTGGCTTTGTGGAAGAAGGCACCGAGTGGTGGTTGATGGAAAATATTCAGTCTGGAGTACAGTTACTAGTGGTGTGCCACAAAGATCTGTTTTGGGACCACTGTTGTTTGTTGTTTTTATAAATGACTTAGACCCAGGCATAGGTGGATGAATTAGTAAATTTGCCAAGGACAATAAAGTCGGTGGTGTGGTGGGCAGTTTGGAAGAATGTTACAGTTTGTAGGGGGACTTGGATAAACTGCAGAATTGGACTGAGAGGTGGCAAATGGAGTTCAATGTAGCTAAATGTGAGGTGATGCACATTGGGAAGAATAACAGGATGGCAGAATATTGGGTCAATGGAAAGATTCTTGGTAGTGTGGATGTGCAGAGGGATCTTGGAGTCCATGTGCATAGATCCCTGAAAGTTGCCACCCAGGTGGATAGTGCTGTGAAGAAGGTATACGGTATGTTAGGTTTCATTGGTAGACGGATTGAGTTCCAGAACCGCAATAATCATGCTGCAACTATACAAAACGCTGATGTGGCCACACTTGGATTATTTTATACAGTTTTGAATGCCCCATTACAGGAAGGCTGTGGAAGCATTGGAAAAGATGCAGAGGAGATTTACCAGGATGTAGCCTGGTCTGAAGGGAAGGTCTTATGAGGTAAGTCTGAGAGACTTGGGTCTGTTCTCATTGGAAGGAAGAAGGCTAAGAGGGGATTTGATAGAGATATACAAGATGATCAGAGGGTTAGATAGGGTAGATAGTGAAATGCTTTTTGCTGGGATGATGACGTCAGTTTGTACTAGAGGGCATAACTACAAATTGAGGGGTGATAGATTTCAGACAGATGTCAGAGCAAAGCTCTTTACGCAGAGAGTGATAAGTGCGTGGAATGCCCTACCTGTTAATGTAGTCAACTCAGTCACATTAGAGAGATTTAAACAATCATTGGATAAGCACATGGATGATTTTGGGATAGTGTAGTAGGAGGAGCTGAGAATAGTTCACAGTTTGGCGCAACATCGAGGGCCGAAGGGCCTGTTCTGTGCTGTATAGTTCTATGTTCTATCTGTTTAATGGCAGGAGACAGGCTAGATGTGGAGGGTTATGCGTGTGTCTGTGTATAACTGTTTAATGGCAGGAGACCGTGTGGTTCTGGAGGGTTGTGCATGTATGTTTCGGTGCATATCTGTTCAATGGCAGGAGACAGGGTGATGGTGGAAGGTTGTGTGTGTGTTTCTGTGCATAAACGCTGAGTGGCTGGAGACACGGTGGTGGTGCATGGATGTGTGTGTGTTTCTGTGTAATTTGTTTAATGGTAGGAGACAGGGTGGTGGTGGATAGTTGGGTATATCAATTTCTGTGTATATCAGTGTCATATCAGGAGTCAGGGTGAGTCTTGAAGGGTTGTGTGTGTGCTTTTCTGGGTACATTTGCTTAAATGCCGGAGATAGGGTAGTCGTGGAGGAACGTGTCTGTATTTCTGCGTATATCTGTTTAACGGAAAGGGACAGGTTGGTGGTGGAACGTTGTGCGTGTGCTTTTCTCTGTACATTTGCCTAAAGGATGGAGCCAGGGTGGTGGCGGAGCCAGGGTGGTCGTGGAGCATTGTGTGTGTGTGTTTCTGTGTATATCTGTTTAATGTCTGGGAACAGGGTGGTGCTGGAGAGTGTGATGTGTGTGTGTGTTTCTGTGTGTATCTGTTTAACGGCAGGAGACAAGGTGGTGCTGGAGGGTTGTATGTGTGTGTGTTTCGAGGCATATCTGTTTAATGGCAGGAGACATGGTGGTGGTGGTGGGTTGTGTGTGCGTGCGTGTCGGTGTATATCTACTAAATGGCAGGAGTCATTGAGGTGCTGGAGGGTTGTATGTGGGTGTTTCTGTGTATATCTGTGTAATAGCAGGAGACAGGGTGGTGGTGGATGGTTGTGTGTGTATTACTGTGTATATCTGTTTAATGGCAGGAGACAGGGTGGTGATGAATGGTTGTGTGTGTGTGAGCATGTCGGTGTATATCTACTTAATGGCAGGAGACAGGGTGGTGGTGGATTGTTGGGTTTGTGTGTGTGTGTGTCTGTGTATATCTGATTAATGACCGGAGGCAGGGTGGTGATGGATGATTGTGTGTGTGTTTCTGTATATATCTGTTTAATGGCAGGAGACAGGGTAGGTGTGGAGGATTATGCGTGTGTTTCTGTGTATTACTGTTTAATTGCAGGAGGCAGGCTGGTGGTGGAGGGTTGTCTGTGTGTGTCGGTGTATATCTGCTTATGGCAGGAGACAGGGTGGTGGTGGAGTGCTGGGTGTGTGTGTATCTGTGTATATCGGCTTAATGGCAGGAGACAGGGTAGGGGTGGTGGGTTGCTTTTCAAACTGGAATACTGGAGCAAGCCGTGATCCACAGGAAAATGTGTTGGATCCACGTTTTCTTGTCATTTCTATAAATGATTTAGGTGAGTATTACAGGAGGCATGATTTGCAAATTTGCAGATTACATCAAGATTGGTTGGACATTTGGACAGGGTTTGTATAATGGTTAACACTCTAAGATTACAAAGAGACCTTGATCTGTTGAAGCAGTGGATCATCGAGGTGTACATCAGAGAAACAGACCTTTTTACTCATCCAAGCTGACCAGATATTCTAAATTAATCTCCTCCCATTTGCCAGCATTTGTCCCATATCCCTCTAAACCCTTCCTATTAATATACTCATGCCTTTAAAATGTTGCGCTTGTACCAGCATTCAGTATTTCCTCTGGCAGTACATTCCCTACTCGTACCACCCTCTGTGTGGTAAATTTGAACTTTAGGTCCCTCTTAATCTTTCTCTTCTCACCTTAAACCTGTGCCTTGGACTTTTGGACTCCCATACCCTGGGAAATGGACCTTGACTATTCATCCTTCACATTATTTTACAAACGTCTAGGAAGTGCAGATGTGACTCCAATCAAATGGAATCTATGTTTTCTGTCATCCCAAGCCAAAATTCTGAAATTCAATACTGTCATCTCTTCCTTCTCCATCAAATCACAATTCCAAAATCATTTAAATCAACATGCTCCAGACTCGGATGACTGTCCGTGTGGAGTTTCCACAATCTTCCCTTGTCTGCGAGGGCTTCGTCCAGGTGCCCTGGTTTCCTCCCACAATCCAAAAATGAGCAGGTCAGGTGGATTGACCATGCTAAATTGTCCTTTAGAATTAGGAATATTAATCAGAGGGAGATGGATCTGGGTGGCTTGCACTTCGAAGGATCGGTGTGGATTTGTTGGTCTGAATGACCTGTTTCCACACTATAGGGAATCTAATCCAAATTTTGATATATAGAGAAACACCTCTGTGTGATTTGAAACTCGACCTTCAGGCTCAGAGGTAGGGACACTAACACCAATCAGCAATAGCCCCTAAAGCTGCAACATGATTCTCCTGTGTGTTTGTTTATCAGCCTCTTCTGACATGCTGTGACACACTTCCACAACAGGCAGCACTTGAATCCAGATCATATTTTATGTGTCAGGTTTCAGCTATGTATGCATTTATTAAACATGACGAAAAGACACAGGCAACAGTTCTCACTGTTAAACAAATGAAAGGTACTAGCTTCAACTGGAGGATGTTGAGTTCATGTGCTCTGCATCGAAATAAACTATGAATATTTATAAATGCTTGGCTATGATTTCCAGCTTAAATGGCTATTATCTGTAATCTGCAATATTCCAGAAAGAGTTCCTGCAGACACACTCTGCATATGAAGGATCTCGAAATGATATCAATGCTGAACAGCAGAGATGAGGAAATGGCACAATTTCTGGCCAAAAAATACTGGTCACCATCCCCAACTTCTAAGACGTGGCTTCCCTCTTCCTAAAATCATTCATTGGTACAAGGCAACTGTTTACTTTGCAGCCTCTCCTTATCCACTCCTCCCTCTGCCTGCGTAGGCAAACCAAGCTCTGGGTCTTTGGGAAACTCAAGGTGGTGTTTGTAGGCCTTCTACAGAGGTGAGGGTCTTTTAAACCTGAAGGAGGAGGGTGAGGGGTAGTAATATCACTCAGTGGGCTGAGGTGTGGTAGATGGAGTTTAACTTGGAGAAATGAGAGGTATGACATTTTGGTAAAATAAACAAGGGGAGGGCTTATACAAATAATCGTAGTGCATTGGTCGTGTTGTAAAATAGAGGGATCCGCAGGAGCAGGCCGAATTCTTTAAAATTTGCGGGAAATATGGACAGGGTGTTTAAGGTGCTTTCATTGCTCAGACCTTTGAGGCTACAAGTTAGGAAGGCATGCTGCTTTTGTGCAGGATATTGACAAAGCCTCTTCTGTGTGCAGTTCTGTTATAGGAAGGAGTTTATTAAGCTGGAGATAGTTCAGAAGAGATTTATCAGGATGTTGCCAGAAACATCTCATATTCTGCCTCAGGAGCTTACAAGCACGCTACATGAACATTGGATTCACTGATTTACAAATCTCCCCTCCATCACCCAGATTTCAGATCCAGCCCTCCGTCTCAGATCCGCCCTCTCAAGGAAACCGAACTGTCCATCTTCCTTCACACCTATCTGCTCCATGCACCCCACTGACCTATCACTATCACCCTCCTCCTTCGTTCACGTATTGCCTACCTTTCACTCAACCTCATCCCCACAACCCATTTACTCTCAGTCCCCTTCTCTTTCCCCAGTCCTGAAGAAGTGTTGTACCTGAAACTTTGACTCTCTTTCTCCTGGGTCATTTTCTAGAAAAAATGTGGGATACAGAAAGTTGAACTCATAACAAATATTAAAATGATAGAGTGTCCCACATGTTCTTCTACGTTTGAAGTTACTGGATTTCTTTCTGGAACAATTGGATTTGGCTGAATCCCCTTTGCTTCAGGAAGTGGAGAGATTCCAATGAATACTAATCAGGAATCCTTCTCGTGTAGTAACGATAACTCAGGCATTTTATGGGCGCACATTTTGTTCTTGGTCTGAATAAAGTAAGAGAGAGGGATTTTGTGTTTGAACAAACAATAGTGTCAACTGAACACTGGGCGGCACGGTGGCACAGTGGTTAGCACTGCTGCCTCACAGCGCCAGAGACCCGGGTTCAATTCCCGCCTCAGGCGACTGACTGTGTGGAGTTTGCACGTTCTCCCCGTGTCTGCGTGGGTTTCCTCCGGGTGCTCCGGTTTCCTCCCACAGTCCAAAGATGTGCAGGTCAGGTGAATTGGCCATACTAAATTGCCCGTAGTGTTAGGTAAGGGGTAAATGTAGGGGTATGGGTGGGTTGCGCTTCGGCGGGGCGGTGTGGACTTGTTGGGCCTGTTTCCACACTGTAAGTAATCTAATCATCTAATCTAATCATAAACTGGGCCATGTGCACTCTCCATGAACATTCTCTGGAATGAATGATAATGGACTATATGCTGGGACGTCATTGCTGTTATTGTACACAGTGTATTTCATGAGCAAAAAAATGTCCCCGCTTTATAATCTGATGACTTTTTTATGCGTCTGCTAATTTGTATATATTGGTCGATGTCTTTTATAATATGTGTTAATATCAGTACATCTTATTCTTAAAATTTATTCTCTACCTTTACTCTCCTTAACAAGAGAAAACATGCACCCTGAAACACTTTTCAGAGAATCATGTGTGGTTCAATAAGATTTCTCATCTAATATCTAAACCGATAATCCCCTATAACAAAAGGCCTCCAATCCAGGAATGAATGAAGGGAAACGTCTATGAAAATCTTCTCAAAGAACTACATCCTGTCTTAAATTTAGGGGATCAAAACTGCACACAGTGCGTCAGGTGTGGTCTCAACAATGCCCTATACAGATGCAGTAAAACATTCCTCACTAAACATGATATCATTTGCCAGAAACAGCATAATTCCATTTATCTTGCAAATCACTTGCTGTATCTGCAGACTGACTTCATATGATTCATGTTCCAGGAACATGGAAACCGCCTATATCACAGAGTTCTGCAATCTCTCTCCATTTAAATTGTTTACAATTGTTTTATCCTTCCTGCCAAAATAGTCAACTCACGTTATGTTATTTCTGCTGAAGGTTTGCTCACTAACCTTCCCTGTCTGCATCACATTGCAGACTCATTACCTCCATTTGGCGCCACATTAAATGACCATATTAGTGTACGAGCTAATTGAGCTTCAAGCCATTCCTTCCCCTTCCTCCAGATCTTTAATACAGATTATTGATCATTGATGACTCCATAGTGATCTCTGAAACACTCCACCAGTTACAGCTTTGCAGCCTGAAAATGAACCTTTATCTCTTCTTTCTGTTTCCTGTAAGTGACAGCATGTCTGTTCCTGTGTAGCAGTTCAGGCGGGTTGAATGACCTGCTCCTGGGCTGTGTAATGTACTCAACGAGCTGAATTACTTCATTCTATATTCCTGTGTAACTTCTTCGAGGGGCAGAATGGTCTCCTCCCGTCTCATTGTAACGATCCTGTCTGACTGAATGGGGTGATCCCCTACACTGTAACAGCATCGAGAATGCATTGAGGGAACAACACATGGGATAGGGACAAGAGCATATCGCTGTAACAGCCTCGAGGGTGGATTTAGAGAACAATTCATGGAATGGGGCAGCCGTTGGCCATTCGGCGGCAACATTCAGAATGCTCATGGCTGATCAGACTGTGTTGGATCATCCGTCTCCTGCATGTTCCCAGTAAACATTAACTCTCCTGTCCAGCAAAGATCAGTCAAGCTCAGCCTTGAATATCATCAATAAACGAGTCTTCACTGCTCCCTGAGGATAAGGAAACCACAGATAGAACAACACTGAAGTTAAAGGACAACGTTATTTCATTGCAGGACCCGTCATTTTAAAACTGTATTAACCTAACATCAATCTCTTTCCAGACATAAGGATACAATAATTAGGAATAGACATAAAGTACTCAGCCCTCCAAACGTGTCCCACTGACTTTTCCAATCAAATACGTTTCAAACCAAGCCTCTGCTATGGTCTCAGAAAGAGAATGCCTGATAGAATAACGCCATACAAGCATTTAAATAGGAGCAGAATTAGGCCATTGGGCCGATCGGGTCTGACATGCCATTCAATAATTTCTTATATGTTCCTCAATATCATTCGCCTGCCTTCTTCTGATGATCCTTGATCCCCTTATAAATCAAAAACTTATCTGTTTGTGTCTTAATGACACGAGTGTGTGCTTGTGTGTGTGTGTGTGTGTCCGTGCATGAGCTTATTATCTGAGTATTTTCGTGTCTACTTCTGTCTGTGTATCAGCTTCTGTGTTTCTATCTATGTTTGTGTCTATTTGTGTGTGACTGTATTTCTCTCTGTGTGCTTCTGTGTATGTATGCCTATCTCCCTGCATGTATTGTGTGTGTTAGTATATTGGTGTTTTTACAAATATTTCTGTATTTTTCTATGCCTGCATCTCTGTTCAATGTTGTTTTGAGAGTGAGAGAACTGACGTTGGAACTGCCAGTGCCTTTAAAGTGAGAATTGCCCTTCACTGAACATTGCTCCTTACGTGGTTGGTGGGATGTGGATATTTCAGATTCTTCACATGAATCGTCCCGGTCCTTTCCAACCTGTGTCAGTGTCCTTCCTTCATGACGTCACCATACTTGGAAAAAGTCTCTCCCTGTCCGCCCTATCCAACCCTCCGATTATCTTATGTCTCTATTAAGTCACCTCTCAACCTTCTTCTCTCCAAAACAGCCTCAAACCCCTCAGCCTTTCCTCTAAGACCTTCCCTCTCTCCCAGCAAACATCCCAGTAAATCACCTCTGCACCCTTTGCAAAGCTTCCACGTCCTTCTTATAATGCCGTGACCAGAACTGTACACAATACTCCAAGTGCGGCCACATCAGTGTTTTGTACATTTGCAGCATAACCTGATCATTCCGGAACTGGATCCCTCTATTGATAAAAGCTAAAACACTGTATGCCTTCTTAACAACCCTGTCAACCTGGGTGGCAACATTCAAGGATCTGTGTACATGGACACTAGATCTCTCTGCTCATCTACACTACCAAAAATCTTACCATTAGCCCAGTACTTTGCATTCCAGGTACTCAGATCAAAGTGAATCACTTCACACTTGTCTGCATTAAACTCCATTTGCCACCTCTCAGCCCAGCTCTGCACTTTGTCTATGTCTCTCTCTGTAACCTACAGCATATTTTGTCACCATCCACAACTCCACCGACCTTAGTGTCATCTGCAAATTTACTAACCTAAAATTCTACGCCCAAATTCAGGTCGTTTATAAAAAAGTGACGAATAGCAGTGGACCCAACACCGATGCTTGCGATACACGACTGGTAACTGGACTCGAGGATGAACATTTTCCATCAATCACCACCCTCCGTCATCTTTCAGCAATCCAATTAATGATCCAAATTGCTATATCTCCCACAAACCCATTCCTCCGCATTTTGTACAGTAGCCTACTGTGGAGAACCTTATCGAACGCCATGCTGAAATCCATATACACCACATCAACTGGTTTACTCTCATCGACCTGTTTGGTCACCTTCTCAAAGAACTCAATAAGGTTTGTGAGGCACGACCTACCCTTCACAAAACCGTGCTGACCATCCCTCATCAAATTATTATTTTCAAGATGATTATAAATCCTATCTGTTATAACTTTTTCCAACACTTTACCAACAGCTGAAGTAAGGCTCGCTGTCTATAATTATCAGGGCTGTCTCTACTCCCCTTCTTGAACAGGGGGACCACACTTTCTATCGTCCAGTCTTCTGGCACTATTCCTGTTGACAATGGCGATTTAAAGATCAATGCCAAACGCTCAGCAATCTCCGCCCTGGCTTCTCAGAGGATCCTAGGATAAATCCCACCCGTCCAGGGGACTTATCTATTTTCACACTCTGCAGGATTTCTAATACCTCTTCCTTGTGAACCTAAATCCCACCTAGTCTAGTAGCCTGTATCTCAGTATTCTCCTCGACAACATTATCGTTTTCTAGAGTGATTCCTTTCGAAAAATATTCATTTAGTGCTTCCCCTATCTCCTCTAACTCCACACACAAATTTCCACTTCTATCCTTGATTGGCCCTAATGCTATTCTCGTCATTCTTTTATTCCTTAAATACCGAAAGAAAGCCTTAGGGTTTACCCTGATCCTATCCACCAACAATTTCTCATGTTTCCTCCTGGCTCTTCTGAGCTCTCTCTTGGTGCGTTTCCTGGCTATCTTTTAACCCTTAAGTGACCTAACTGAGCCTTCACATCTCATCCTGACATAAGCCTTCTTCTTCCTGTTGACCAGAGATTCCACTTCCTTCGTAAACCATGGCTCCCGCACTCTACAGCTTCCTCCCTGCCTGACAGGTACATACTTATCTCGAACACACAGGAGCTTTTCCTTGAATAAGCTCCATAGTTCTAATATGCCCATCCCCTGCGGTTTCCTTCCCCATCCTATGCTTCCTCAATCTTGCCTAATGGCCTCGTAATTGCCGTTCCCCCAGCTGTAACTGTTGCCCAGTGGTATACACGTATCCCTTTCTAGCACAAACGTAAACGTAACGGAATTGTGATCGCTATAACCGAAGTGCTCACCGACTTCCAAGTCTAACACCAAGTCTCATTACCCGTACCAGATCTAATGTGGCTTCGTCCCTTGTAGGCCTGTCTACATATTGTGTCAGGAAGCCCTCTTGGACAAAACCTGACCCATCTATAGTACTCGTACTATAGTGTTCTCAGTCAATATTTGGAAAGTTGAAGTCCCCCATGACAACTACCCTGTCTCTCACTCCTTTCGAGAATCATCTTTGCAATCCTTTCCTCTACATCTCTGGAACTATTCGGAGGCCTATAGAATACTCCCTGCAGGGTGACTTCTCCTTTCCCGTTTCTAACCTCAGCTCATACTACCTCAGTTGACGAGTCCTCAAACACCCTTTCGGCAACTATAATAGTGTCCTTTAACAATAATGCCACTCCTCCCCCTCTTTTCCATCATCTCTGTTGGTACTGAAACATCTAAATCCTGGAAGCCGCAATAAGCATTCCTGTCCCTGCTCTATACATGTCTCTGAAATAGCCACAACATTGAAGTCCAAGGTTGACCATCCCATGCTGCAAGTTCACCCACCTTATTCCGGATGCTCTTGGCGTTGAAGTGGACACACTTCAAACCAACTTCTTGCTTGCCGGTGCCATCTTGCGTCCCTGAAACTTGATTTCAGTCTCCCTACGCTCAACCTTTTCTATACTCAAAATATAATTTTAGTTTCCATTCCCATACTGTTTAAACACACCCCAATAGCCTTAGCAAGTTCCCACCCCCCCCCCCCCCCCCCCCAGGATGTTAGTACCCTTCTTGTTCAGATGGTATTTATGTGGTAACATTATTAGAAACACTACTCGGGTAGTGTCTCCCACCCCTTCTTCTTCTCTAACCAAACAAAAATGTTCTGTGCGCCATGTTGGTAAGGTAACGAGTTTATTTTTTATTCCTTATTTCTCAAGAGTCTCTTTGGGAATTTAGAACAGTGGGAATGGAGATTAGGGAAGTTGAAAGTTCCTCCTGTAAAATGTGGGAGGTAAGGGTCACCACTAGTGTCCCTGCTGACTACATCTGCGGGAAGTGCACCCAACTCCAGCTCCTCGACAACCGCATTAGGGAACTGAAGCTAGAGCTGGATGAACTTCGGATCATTCGGGAAGCAGAGGGGGTTATTCAGAGGAGTTACAGGGAGGTAGTAACTCCTTAGGTACAAGAAAAAACAGATGGGTTACATTCAGGGGACGGAAAGGGAGCCGGCAGGCAGTGCAGGGATCCCCTGTGGCCATTCCCCTCAACAATAAGTATACCGTTTTGGATACTGTTGGGGAGACGACTTACAGGGGAAGGCGATGGGGCACAGGGCTCTGGCACAGAGTCTGTCCCTGCTGCTCAGAAGGGAAGGGGGGAGAAAAGCAGTAATCATTGGGGACTCCATAGTTAGGGGGACAGATAGGAGGTTCTGTGGGGATGAGAGAGACTCACGGTTGGTGTGTTGCCTCCCAGGTGCCAGGGTTCGTGATGTTTCTGATCGGGCTTTTGAGATCCTTAAGGGGGAGAGGGAGCAACGCCAAGTCGTGGTCCACATAGGCACCAACGACATAGGTAGGAAGAAAGATGGGGATTTAAGGCAGAAAGTCAAGCAGCGAGGATGGAAGTTTGGGTGAAGATTTGTAGCTCTGGTGCTCGTTGCTGTGGTTCTGTTCGCCGAGCTGGAAGTTTCTGTTGCAAACGTTTCGTCCCCTGTCTAGGTGACATCGTCAGTGCTTGGGAGCCTCCTGTGAAGCGCTTCTGTGGTGTTTCCTCCGGCATTTATAGTGGCCTGTTCCTACCGCTTCCAATTGTCAGTTTCAGCTGTCCGCTGTAGTGGCCGGTATATTGGGTCCAGGTCAATGTGTTTGTTGATGGAGTTTGTGGATGAGTGCATGCTTCTAGGAATTCCCTGGCTGTTCTTTGTTTCGCTTGCTCTATAATGGTAGTGTTGTCCCAGTCAAATTCATGTTGCTTGTCGTCTGCGTGTGTGGCTACTAGGGATAGCTGGTCATGTCGTTTCGTGGCCAGTTGATGTTCGTGGATGCGGATCGTTAGCTGTCTTCCTGTTTGTCCTATATAGTCATGCATGAGCAAAACTAATGTAGTGTACAAAATCCCATGCAAGGACTGCACAAAACACTACATAGGACAAACAGGAAGACAGCTAACGATCCGCATTCACGAACATCAGGAAACACCACAGAAGCGCTTCACAGGAGGCTCCCAAGGATGTCACCTAGAAAGGGGATGAAACGTTTGCAACAAAAACTTCCAGCTCGGCGAACAGAACCACAGCAGCGAGGATGGAAGCTTAGAGGTCGTTTGTCGCCTGTGCCATGTGCTAGTGAGGCGAGGAATAGGGAGAGAGAGGAGTTGAACACGTAGCTACAGGGGTGGCGCAGGAGGGAGGGCATTGGATTCGTGGTTAATTGGGGCTCTTTCTGGGGTAAGTGGGACCTCTACAAGCAGGATAGTCTTCATCTGAACAAATGCTAAGGCTTTTGGTCGAGTTTCACCCTCCCCACCCCCACCAGGATATTGTTACCCTTCTTGTTCAGATGAAGACCATCCTGCTTGTAGAGGTCCCACCTACCCAGAAAGAGTCCCAATTATCCACGAATCCAAAGCCCTCCCTCCTGTCTCACCCCTGTAGCTATGTGTGCAACTTCTAGCTTCCATTCTAGCTTCCTGAATTTCTGCCTTAAATACCACAGAGATCAATGCTGTATCCCTTTTTATTCGTAATTCGGAGGTGCTGGTGTTGGACTGGTGTGGACAAAGTTAAAAATCACACAACACCAGGTTATAGTCCAGCAGGTTTATTAGGAGGCATGAGCTTTCAAAGCGCACTATCACCTGATGTAGAAGCAACGCTTCGAAATCTAGTGCCTCCAAATAAACCTGTTAGACTATAAGCTGATATGTTGCATGATTTTAACCTTGTTATTTGGGATATTCATAAATGATGTCGATGTGAATATGGAGGAGGGTGGGGAGGAGTGTGATAAGTAAGTTTGTGTTTTACACAAATATTGGCTGGGTAGTCGGCAATGAGGAGGAAGGCCTTATATTGCAGGAAGATATAGAAGGAATGGTCAGAAGAGTAGATGAATTGCAGATGGAATGTAACCCTGATAAATATGAGGTGATACACTTTGACAGAATGAACCAGACAGGGAAGGACTCAATGAATGGCAGCACACTAGGATGCTCAGAGAGTGCTTCTCGACACATCAATGAATGTGACTGGACAGGTTAATACACAAGTTGACAAAGCATAGCGACCATAAACATAGCCTTTGCTCATCGAGGCATATATTATAAGCGCTCGGCCAGGTCTGAGTACTGTGTTTAGTTCTAGTAGCGACATAATTCAGTAAGGATGTGATTGCACTGGCGGGGGAACAGAGAAGATTCACCAGGATGTTCCCTGGGAAGGAGCCTATCAGCTATGGAGAGAGGCTGGATAAGCTCGGGTTGTTTACGTTGAAGCAGAGAAGGCTGAGGGGGATGTGTTTCAGTAGGATGAGATTACGAGGGGCATGAAGAGGGTGGATAAACAACAGCTGTTACTTTTATTCAGAGGGTCAAGGACAGGAGAGCACACTTTTGAAGTGAAGGGATTGAAGTTTAGTGAGGACCTGAGGATTGTTTTTTTTTAACCCGAGGGTGTGAGGTCTGGAAAGCACTTCCTGAGGCAGGAGTTGTCAAGGTACCCACACAACTGTTAAAATGTCTCTGGACGAGCACTTGAAGTGCCATAACATTCCCGACTGTGTACCTCGTGTCGGGAAGTGGGGCTAATGTAAACTGCGCTGTATTTCTGATGGTACAGTGTCAATGCTCCTGTGAGTGTATGGCTGTGGAAGTTGAAACTTTATTGCTGGAACAACACAGCAGGTCAGGCAGCATCCATGGAACAGGAGATTCGACGTTTCGGGCACAGGCCCTTCTTCAGGAATGAGCAGAGAGTGTTCAGCAGGAGAAGATAAAAGGTAGGGAGGAGGGACTTGGAGGAGGGGCGTTGGAAATGTGATAGGTGGAAAGAGGTCAAGGTGAGGGTGATAGGTCGGAGTAGGATGGAAGCGGAGAGGTCAAGAAGAAGACTGCAGGTCAGGAAGGCGGTGCCGGGCTGGAGGGATTCGGCTGAGACAAGGTGGGGGGAGGGGGGATGAAGAAACTGGTGAAGTCCAAGTTCATCCCCTGTGGTTGGAGGGTTCCCAGTCGGAAGATAAGACGCTCCTCCTCCGACCGTCGCGTTGTTGTGGTTTGGCGGTGGATGAGTCCAATGACCTGCATATCCTCGGTGGAGTGGGAGGGGGAGTTGAAATGCTGTGCTACAGGGTGGTTGGGTTGGTTCGTCCGGGTGGCCCAGAGGTGCTCTCGGAATCGCTCCGCAAGTAGGCGGCCTGTCTCCCCAATATAGAGGAGGCCACACCGGCTGCAGCGGATGCAGTAGATGATGTGGGTGGAGGTGCAGGTGAATCTGTGGCGGATATGGAAGTTTCCTTTGGGGCCTTGGAGAGAAGTGAGGGGGGAGGTGTGGGCGCAAGTGTTGCACCTCCTGCGGTTGCAAGGGAAGGTGCCGGGAGTGGAGGTTGGGTCGGTGGGGGGTGTGGATCTGACAAGGGAGTCGCGGAGGGAGTGGTCTCTACGGAAAGCTGATAGGGGAGGGGATGGAAATATATCCTTGGTGCTGGGGTCTGTTGGAGGTGCCGGAAGTGACGGCGGATGATGCGCTGTACATGGAGATTGGTGGGGTGGTAGGTGAGGACCAGTGGGGTTCTGTCCTGGTGGCGGTTGGAGGGGCGGGGCTCAAGGGCGGAGGAGCGGGAAGTGGAGGAGATGCGGTGGAGGGCACCGTCGACCACGTCGGGGGGGAAATTGCGGTCCTTGAAGAAGGAGGCCATCTGTGTTGTACGTATTTTGAACTGGTCCTCCTGGGAGCAGATGCGGCGGAGACGAAGGAATTGGGAGAATGGGATGGCGTTTTTACAGGGGGCAGGATGGGAGGAGGTGTAGTCCAGGTAGCTGTGGGAGTCGGTTGGTTTGTAGTAGATGTCCGTGTTGATTCGGTCGCCAGAGATAGAAACAGAAAGGTCTAGGAAGGGGAGGGAGGAGTCCGAGACTGTCCAGGTGAATTTGAGGTCGGGGTGGAAGGTGGTAGTGTAGTGGATGAACTGTTCAACCTCCTCGTGGGAGCACGAGGTAGCGCCGATACAGTCATCAATGTAGCGAAGGAAGAGATGGGGGGTGGGGCCAGTGTAGTTGCGGAAGATGGATTGTTCCACATACCCTACGAAGAGGCAGGCATAGCTGGGGCCCATGCGGGTGCCCATGGCTACTCCTTTTGTTTGGAGAAAGTGGGAGGATTGGAAATAAAAGTTGTTCAGGGTGAGGACCAGTTCGGTCAGTCGAAGGAGGGTGTCGGTGGAAAGGTACTGGGTGGTACGGCGGGAAAGGAAGAAGCGGAGTGCTTTGAGTCCTTCGTGATGGGGAATGGAGGTGTACAGGGACTGGATGTCCATGGTGAAGATGAGGCGTTGGGGACCGGGGAAGCGGAAATCCTGGAGGAGGTGGAGGGCGTGGGTGGTGTCACGAACGTAGGTGGGGAGTTCTTGGACTAATGGGGACAGGACCGTGTCGAGGTATGCGGAGATGAGTTTGGTGGGGCAGGAGCAGGCTGAGACGATGGGTCGTCCGGGGCAGTCAGGTTTGTGGATTTTGGGCAGGAGGTAGAAACGGGCGGTGCGGGGTTGTGGGACTATGAGGTTGGAGGCGGTGGATGGGAGGTCCCCTGAGGTGATGAGGTTATGGATGGTCTGGGAGATGATGGTTTGGTGGTGGGGGGTGGGGTCATGGTCAAGGGGACGGTAGGAGGAGGTATCTGCGAGCTGGCGTTTGGCCTCAGCGGTGTAAAGGTCAGTGCGCCAAACTACTACTGCGCCTCCCTTGTCAGCTGGTTTGATGGTGAGGTTGGGGTTGGAACGGAGGGAGTGGAGGGCTGCGCGTTCCGAGGGTGAGAGGTTGGAGTGGGTGGGAGGGGTGTGGGAGTTCAGATAGCGGTTAATATCGTGGCGGCAGTTTGCTATGAAGAGGTCGAGGGCAGGTACGAGGCCAGCACGGGGTGTCCAGGTGGACGGGGTGTGTTGGAGGTGGGAGAAGGGGTCGTCAGAGGGTGGGCGAGAGTCTTGATTGAAGAAGAAGGCACGGAGGCGAAGGCGGCGGAAGAATTGTTCGATGTCACTCCGTGTATTGAATTCATTGACCCGAGAACGTGTGGGAACGAAGGTGAGACCTCTGCTGAGGACTGATCTTTCATCCTCAGAGAGGGGCAAGTCTGGAGGGATGGTGAACACACGGCAGGGTGGGGAGCTAGGACCTGGTGTGGGACTGGAGCTGGATGTGGGGGCGGGGTTAGGCCTGGGGGCGGGGACAGAGGTCGGCGTGGGGGCGGAGTTGGACATGGTGATGGAGACCGGCGGGGGGGGCGTGGTTAGGCGCGGTGACGGAACTAGGCCGGGGGGCGGAGTTAGGCGTGGTGGCGGAACGCGGCGTGGGGGCGGGGTTAGGCGTGGTGACGGAACGCGGCGGGGGGGCGGAGACACATGCGGCGATGTGGTCCAAATGTAGGTTGCTGACGTCACTGGGGGCGGAAGTAGCTGCGGCGACCACGGAGACAGAGTTCTTCCCCATTGCCGCGGAGGAAGGCTGTGGAAGGTCAATCATTGAACAGCTTAAGACAAGATTGATGGGTTTCTCAAGAGCATCTCAACAAGGGTTATAAGAGTGAACTGGTAATAGCTTCTAAATATATGTCAATGACAAGACTAATGGCAAAATTAAGGTAAAAAAGGTTCAGCTTTCTTACACTCTGATACCAGGAAAAAAGACTGGAGTGAAATTAGAGACTAAACAGTTTTAGTGAAAGTATTGGGACTGAGTGCATGGTCATGGTTTTAGAATGGGAGAGCTGGCAGGAAACAGTGAGTAGGAATAAAACCATTTTGATTTTAGAAAGGAAGGCTTGGAGGATATAGCAAGGATCGGGGTTTGGGATACAACTGTTCCCAATATACATCATATGATTGGTTGGAGGGTTCAAATGCAATATTCCCACGTCTGCTGACAGCACGAACCGATGTCGGATTTTGACTGGTTGAGGAGGATGCAGAAAATCTCAACGGGAATTGAAGCAAGTGGAGTGAATGGGCAAATACATCACACATGGAGAGCAACGTGGGTAGATGTGACTTTGTATATTTTGGTGGGGACAGTAGAATGGCAGCTGGTCGTTTCAAAATGGATTGGCTGAAAAATGTTGATCTATAAAAGGACGTATGCTCGCTTTTCTTGTTTCCTTTTGAGCAGCCCTCTGAGGTCCATGCAAGGAAGTGAGTTCTGAAGCCATAAGTCAATACTGGGAATGGCATTGGAAGGCTGACCAGTGTCCATAGACCCACCAAATGGGTAGCTGTAAAATTGGAAAGGATCTGGGATCTCCCTGTACACCAGTCACTGAAAGCAATATTGCAGGCACAGAAAGCAGTTAGGAAGATAAATGCGGTATTCACCTTCATTATATGGGGGATTTGAGTATATGAGTAAGAGTATCTTGCTGCAGTTGTACAGGGCTTTGGTGAGAGCCCATCTCGAACATTGCGCAATATTCTGTGCAGTTTTGGTCTCCTTACCTAATAAAGGACAATCCTGACATTGAGGGAGTGCATTGAAAGATGACCAGACTGATCCCTCGGATGATAGGCTTGTTGTGAAAGCAGAGTTTGGGGCGACTAGTCCTGTATTCCATGGGCTTTGGGAAATGAGTGGCAATCACAATGAAATATTTAAAACTCTGACAGGGTGAGACAGATTGGAAGCGGAGATGATAATTCCCCAGGCCAGGACGTCTAAAACAAGAACGTCTAAAACACACTATTAGGTACAGGCAGGTCACTCTGCATTGAGATGGGAATAAATGTCTGCACTCAGAGACTGGTGAACCTGGGAAATTCTCTCCCACACCAAGCTATGGAAACCAAAGCACTGAATATTAATAAGGCTTTCTCAACACTACAGGAATAGGGAGAGGGCAGGAATATGGTGTGAAGATAGAGGATCAGATACCAATATAGGTTGTTTGCCAATAACGCGGTATTTGTGTACCTGTGCAACACTGTGTTGTAGAAAATCGTGCAATATTAATAATAAGGCCTACAGGAAAAAGAGGGTAAATGGTGAACCCCCCAGATATGAGTCAAAACCAAAAAAAGTTAGTCTAACGCACACACACTAGTACAGTCTAAGTAAATCGTTAAATCATGCATTGTAATGAAATAGTGCAGTAAATGTAAAACTTTCGCACTATAGTCACTGACTACAACCCTGTACCTTTCACCAAGCTCTTGACCAGAAAGCACGCAAGCCGACTGACCACGTGATCCTGGCACGGAATTCCAGTTCTCCTCAAGATTCTCCCCCTGGTTTGAAATAAAGTTCCTTCTAAGTGTTGACTACAGATTAAGTTTCAGATTAAGTTTCAAGGCTTGCAGAGCGGATTACATTCCTGCTGTAGCTGAACACACTGAGGGTGTATTTTGCGGACAGAGGATCCTTAGGCTGGGTTTTGCTGTTCAGCTGGTGCTGGGGATGGAATCGTGTCACAGTAAACGTGAGCTCGCTTTCAAAAGAAAGGTGTGCAATTCATAAAACACATTGCAGCCAAATTATGTTTAATAAACAAGCGTTTTCAGAGAACTCCCTTTATATTGAATGGAGGAGCAAAATTGATGGACCGATGTTTAAACATACTAAGGGATATGAACACTGTGGGGAAAACTGCATTGAAAGATTTCTCCATGAGCTAGAATGGGGAAGGTCCAATGCGTCGAATGGAATTCGCCTTTCCTGATGTTTCTGTACAGTCTGCGGAGAAGGTCTGTAACTGTTGTCACAAGCTTTTAAACATTAGGAAGGCAGCATCTGTCCGGTCGACAGCACTGTGTTTCTATTCCTTTTCTGAAACCAAGCTTGTTGCTGGGTGTTCTGCCTCGGTTTATCCTTAAAGACCTCGGAGCAGTTTGATACAACTGAGTGTCTTGCTTGATCATTTCAGAGGCTGTTGAAGAGTTTTATCACATGTTTGTGTGCTTAGAGTTACTTTTAGGCCAGCCCAGGAAAGCACAGGAGATACACTCCCTGAAAGTGCATTGGGGAAGGAGTTTGATGTTTATAATCGACATTGGATTCCGGGTCACTGCTACTGACACCAGGTTTCATTTCTTGATATTTTATTAATTGTTTTTTAACTTCCACCAGTGGCTAGACCAGCAACCTGTTCTGGATTAGCAATCCAGTGACATTTCCACAACAGCACCATTTCCACATGGGGACCCATAAGAAACCACACTGAGCAGGTGCTGCTTGACAGCTCTGTCAAGAAGGACTCCCATCAATGTGACTATCGTGATGGAACTGAGGTCGTGGGAATTGGTCAGATTGCAATTATTCTCCTCTTCGAGGACTGGATATAGATGAGTAATTTTCCATATTGCCAGGGAGATGTCAGAGTTGGAGCTGGAATGAACCAGCTTCCCCAAAGGACACGGCTTCATATGCAACACAAGCCTTCAGTCCTATTTCAGGAATGGTGTCAGGGCCCAATGCCTTTGGGGTATTTACTGTGTCTCGCTGTTTCTTCATGTCACGTGCGGCGAATCGAGTTGATTAAAAACTTGCATCTGTGATCCTGTGGGCATCAAGGCGAAGGTGAGTCAGATCATCGACTCGATACTTCTGGCTAAGGTTGGTGCAGATACCACAACCTTGTCTTTTACACTGATGTACAGTGCTGTTCCATTGCTTAGAATGGGGATATTTATGGAGACCTCTCCTCCAATGAGTTCTTTAACGTCCATCGACATTTATGCTTGGATGTGGCAGAACTGCAGAGCTTAGATCTGACCTGTTAGTCTCGAGCTAATTTACCCCTCTCCATCCGATGTTAGTCCTGCTGTAAGGAGTCAAGGGCGTTGTCATCAGGTTGTACACATGGTTCTGACTGTACAATGTTCACTCACATTCGTCACTGAAACATGGATCCGCTTGATGGCAATGGAAGACTGACGGATTATCCGGCGGAAAAAATTACAGATTGTGGCTGAATACGGTTCTGCTTGTACGTCTGCTGTGGTCTACAACATCACATGATAACTCAGTTTGAGCTACAAAATCTTCAATTCAATTCTACTGACTGTCCCCCACTTCACACAGAGACCCATTCACTCATCAACTCCGTACACAGTGACCTAACCTGGTTTCTGATGTTGTCACATTTTCATATTCTCATTGTGCTGAGGTTTTCTCCCTAGCGTTACGCCTCCACTTTGTTACAATACTCAAACCTTTAACATATGCATCTGAATCTTTTCCTTACCTGTACAATCATCTTCTGTGTTTGGTGTGAATGTGTTTCCCTCTGGTTTTCACCCTGACCATGATTAAGAGCTCCGTAGTGTCAGTGATGCCAGCCTTATGCAGTTTCAGAACCAATGCATTTGTGCAGCATGCATTATAGTTCTCTTCCTGTTGTAAGACGCTCCATGCTGGACAAGACGTTTGAGCAGCTTTGACCCACGGCTTTGGAACTTGTTCAAAACAGAAATTGCTGAAGAGCTAAGCAGGTCTGGCAGCATCTTGTGGAGTGAAAGCCGAGTTAATCTTTCGGGTCCAGTCACCCTTTTACAAAGCTCCCAGTTTCTCAAGCAATGTTGGCCTTTTTATTTCCAGTATCCATTGCTATTTGTTTAATGGAAAATTTGTGTGGTGCCTATTCATTTCTGGAGAAACTCAACATATGTGAAAGCATCCGCAGAGACAGAGAAACAGAGCTAACGTTTCAAGTCCAATGTGACTCTTCTTCAGAACTGAAAAGGATTTGAAACTGGGCTTTTTAATCCGTTGACAGAGGTGGGGGATGGATGACAGGGAAAAGACAGTGTGGCAAAAGGTGAATGGACTTTTAGCTGTGGTGAAATAGAAAGTTATGTAAATTGGACTTAAATTAAGGTGTGTGTAGGGGAAAGAGGTTCTCTCTATTGAGAGCAAGATAAAGAAGACACAGCTACACAAGGGCACAAGGAGACCAGGACGGAGAATGTGGAACATATGGTATTACACAGACATGACAACAAATACCTTTTCACTGTCGAGATCGTCACCCATTCAGGCAAAGAATTTCAGGTGTTTACATTCTTATTGGCACCAATAAGAGTTTCATGCTGCCTTAATATTGTAACATGGAGAAAAAGAAATAGAAGTATTAAGTTTGGGCTGAGTGTTGTTTACCTGAAGTTTTTAATACTGTGTCACATTTGCAGTGTTTATCTTTAAATGCTTGTTCATGAAGCTAGTAACAGATGGAATTTCGGAGGTTGAGGGGTGATATTACAGAAGTGTATGAAATCGTGAGAGGCATGGAGAGGGTGAATAGCCAAGGGCTTTTCCACAGGGTAGAGGAGTTGAACATAGAGGACATTGCTTTAAGGTGAAAGGGGGAAGATATAAAAGGGGACAAAGGGGCAACCTTTTCACGGAGAGGGTGGATGCGTGTATGGAATCAGCTGCCAGGCAGAGAGTGGTGGATGCATGCACAGTTACAACATTTCAAAGACATTTGAACACACGTATGAATGGGACATGTTTTGCGGCATATGGACCAAATGCAAGCAGATGGGACTAGTTTAGTTTGGAAAACCTGACCAGCATGGACAAGTTGGATCAAAGGGTCTGTTTGTGCGCTATATGACTGTATGAGTCTAGAAAGCGAGGGAAAACGAATAAAAGATATGATGTAAGCAAATTGTCAAGAAATATAAAAACAAGCATCTCGAGTTTTTCGGTGCATATAAAGAAAGTTCAAGATGAGTGTGCAGGGTATGATTGGGGAATTGGCTAGAGGGAACAGGCAGATATTTTACACCAGTATCTGACATCGTTCCTCACAGAGAAGGTATTGTAAGTATTTCAATGATGTAATCCAAATGGTACTAGGAGGGAATATCATGAGCTGCTTTTATCAAAAGAAACAAGATTTTTAACAAACAGGTAAGACTAAGGGTGGACAGGTCAGCAGTAATTTATAGCTGGTTTAAAAGAAATGGTTGCAGAGTGACTGGTGGCACTGTGTGAAATATTCCATTATTCTCTGAATTACGGGAATGTTCCAGCGAAACTGGAGAACCTGCAATGTGGCGTCTGTCTTCAAGAAAGGAGCGACACAGAAAGCAGGAACCATTTAGCCGAACCATTAAAGCTGGGAATCTGATGGAGTCTGTTATTAAGGAAAGAATTGAAGGGCATTAAGAAAAATTTCACGCAGAGTCAGTAGGGTTTTGTGAAAGGGAAACTGTATTTTGCCCTGTAAAATCATACAAAAACTTTTTGGAGATCCCTGAGAATGTCACAATCGGACTTGATAAAGGGGAACTGGTAGACACGAGGCTTTACACAGATTTTCCAGAAGGTATTACAAAATAAAGGTTCTTCCACAAAACAGAGGGTCTTAGAAGGACGGATAATGTATTACCATAGAATGACGATTGGTGAGCACATAGAAATCGGAGGGTCAGGATTCATCGATCTTTATGGTAAAGATGTATCTACTGGAGTACCACAAATATCAGTCCGATAACTTCAGTTATTTACAATCTACGCTGATTGCCTGATGGCGCGATCTCAGTACAACATACATCCGAGTTTGAGGATGACACTGAAAAACAAAACGCAGGTTTTTACTGAATTAGGAGGATTCCCAAACTAAAGAGCAGTACAAAATAATTGGCAAGTTCCTTTGTGTGAATCATAACGTCAGCATGCTGATGCAGCAAGTAACTAGGTTGGTTCATTAGGCGGGTTCCTGGGGTTGAAGGGTTGAATTGTTGAGTGCATCTAAAATGGTGAGGCGAACATACATTGTGGTTGAAATGAATGAAGGTGATGTTACTGAAACGTACAAGATACAGAGGAGGTTTGACGAAGTAGATGCTGAGAACGTGGCTCCACACCTGGGCAGAGTCTCCAACTCGGGGACATAGAATAAGGGATATCGATTTCAAACTGGGATGTAAAGAAATGTCTCCTCTCCGAAAGTACTGAATGTCAGGAAGTCCCCAAGACAGAGAGTTGTGGGGGCTGGGTCACTGAATGTATTTACCGACGGGGTGGATTTGGTTTTGACATATCAGCGAGTTGAGGGATACAAGGTGTTAGCAGAAAAGTGGAGTTGAACCGTGGAGCAGATCAACCATTTTCTTATTGAATAACAGTGCAGGTTTGAGGGGCCGAATGGCCTACTGCTGTTCCCATTTCTTACGTTCTTATGCTTTTGGAACGTCATGTTGTACAATGTTATATCTAGGGAGAGCAAAGGACTTGTTTGAGTTAATCTTGGGTGGGGTAGGGGGCTGCATTCACCGCGTATCTGGGTCTGTAAAGTAACCGACATCTGGGGCAGAAGTTACAGAGAGGGGAAGCCTGGAAAGAGGGATTGTGGTTGGAAGTCATTTCCTGACCCAACCTTGATTTTGCAAGTATATTTCCAAAACTACACCTTACCATCGCAGTGCTTCGATCTGCCACTGTCGAGCAGGTCTGAAGGCTGAATGGAACATCAGAACACAGGGCTGAGGGACACGAGATGGCCATTCGGCATTTTGACACTACTCCACCAGTAAATAAGGTCGTGGCTCATCACATGGTGGTCCCAGCTGCACTTTTCTCTCCATGCAACATTATCCCTGATTCACCTGTCAAGGGACAATCAGTTGAAGCCAGCCTTGATATAATATAAAGGTTCAGCCATCTTAAACTTCTGGGAAGGAGAATTCCTGCGTGAATAAATTTCCACTTTGTGAATTTCTTCTCACTCCTGTTCTGCTTGAGGTTGGAGAATGTTACTGTCTCATTTTCTTGTCCCACTCATCCACTGCTCACAACAAATTTTAAATGTAACCAGGTTGGTGATATGGCAGATAATAAAGGTCTCAGACTGGGTCAGGTTCAGTGATAGGAACAAGTCAGGCAGATTTCCTTAGTCAGGAAAGTAAGTAATAGAACTAACGGAGGAGAATAATGGGTTTGTGGTTAGTGCTTTTGCCTTACATCACCAAGGAGCTAGGTTCATTTCCAACCTTGGGTGAACCTCTATGTGGAGTTTTAACAATCTCCCTGTGTCTGTGTGGGTTTCCTCCCAGTGCCCCACTTCCCTCCCACAGTCCAAAGATGTGCAGTTTAGAGTGGATTGGTCATGCTAGATTGCCATAGTACCCAGGGATATATAGGTTAGGTGGGTTAGTCATGGGAAATGCAGGGTTACATGGGGGGAGGTCTGGGTTCGATGTTGCTTGGTGGGTTGGTGTGGACTTGATGGGCAGACTGTCCTGCTTCCACATTGTAGAGGTTCTATGACAATGATAACAAGTTTGGACTATACAAACACCCAGTGGGTATCTACCTAATTCACTCTCCTCTTGTATGTTTTAATCAGATCGCCTCTCATTCCAAGAGTAAGCTGTTAAAGCCTCCATAATATAAGCCCTTCATCCCGGGAATACTTGAAGTGAAACATTTCTGAACTGCTTCCTATGAAATGATATTGTTTCTGAGGAAAGGAGACACAAACAAATCTCACACACAGATGACCTTTATGTTTGGTTTCTCAGTGTTGTGAGTCTTTGTAACGCTCTTCCCCGCAGAGTATTGGAGGCAGATATATTGAATATTTCCGAGGCACAGGCAGAAGATTCATAAATAAGAACGGAGTCAAGGATTATCCGGAATGGGCAGGAATGTGCAGTTTCGGGAAACACTGACAGTGGTACAATACCACAATGCTCCAGAACATCCAGGTACATAATGCAAAACAGAATTATAACATAGATTAAAAAGTTAAAATGCTAACAATGATAGAATAGAGTTCCAAAAACCATGGGGCTGCTCTGTCATTAGAGGGAAACCTCCCGTGGTGGTTTACCCTGAGGGTCACTACACCTCGGATGATGGGGTGAAGGTGACAGAAACTCCCCTTCATGGTAACCTCTGTCAGTGTGGAGAATTGAACCTGCGCTGTTGGCCTTCCTCTGCATCACACACTTGCCGTCCGTCCAACCAACTGAGTGGGAGACTGTGTAACTGTTACAGACAATACAGTCACAGAGAAATAGCAAGATAAACTTTCAAAACATGGTAAAAGGGTACAATTCAGTTAAAGGTCAAGATAATGGCTGAGGTTAAAAACGTTCTCTGCTGGAAATTGTATTTTATAACGAGACAAGTGTTTGGAAAGTGTCTTTGCCTGAATACAATAAGGTGAGACAAGTGAAATAACCATAATTACTAAATGTGATTGGATATCAATAACCATAAAATAAGTGTATACATTGATTGTTCTGTGTAAAGTGTACTTAACATTACGTAGAAGTATAAAGCTGATGGATATATTGTTTGGAGAGTCCGTCCACATGGAAAATGCCCTGGGACTGGCACTTGAAGAAAACCGGGGTAAAAGTGCCTGAGTGTGGTCTGCTCAGTGACAGGAACCCAGAGGTTTGATTGACAGAAATTTTCCTCTAACATGGAGCTGAGAAAACCATAAGTTAATCTAGAGCACGCTTGAAGGGCTGAATGGCCTCATGTTGGAATTGAACTGTATGTGATTTGAGTAGTGTACTTCTCTACTCCTTCGAATTCTATGTTACCTACTGGGGCATCGACGTTTTCCTGAAAATGGGAATTATTTGGAACATTATCTGGAGTATTCCATATCTGGCACTCTGTCAACATGTGGCGGTATTACAAAGGCAACAGGGGGGAGAGAGAGAGAGAGAGAGAGAGAGAGAGAGAGAGAGCGAGAGACAGGGAAGGTGCTTCATGCAGTAGTGAGAGAGTTGGAGTGTGAGCCTTGTTCCCGGGCTGGTGCTGTAACAGCTATACAATGCTGTGAGGGAGCAGAGAGAATACGGTGAACCTTATCCCGACAGAGCAGGGAAGGTTACTGGTGCTTGTCCTGTGTTGCTGGACATTTCTTCAGACTGCAGATACTGCGCTGAGTTGGGTGGGGAGCTCAGACCACGCTCGGTGGGTCTGGTGGTGCAGCCTCCGCTGGGAATAGAATGGTCCTTCTCTGTACTCGCCTATCCAACAGGAGCTCCGTACTCCTGTTGAAGAATCATGGTGCAATTGCCCATTTTCTGCCCTGCTCGGGGTAGCTCCGAACTGATAAAGTTCAACTGTGTGCCCATTGGCCTCTTAAAGATGACACCAGTCCCCGGGGCCATGGAGTATCGGGGGCATCAGTGCGATGGCGAGTACCTCCAGCCATGATGGGTGGGAGACTCGGGCTGGTATTGAATGAAGGGGATACCATGGGGTGGGGTGGCTAGTTAATATGGTGAGTTCGATAAGATAGCAGCAGGAAACTAGCTCAGCTTCGTGCAGACAATCACTCTGTCACACTCAATGAACATGTCGCTGAGACAAATTATTGTTAGATTCAGCCCAATGAGTCGAAGACTCTGCTGACCCCACACCCAGTTACAAAGTTGCAGAACAAATGCTCATCCAATACTTTCCAACTTCTGAAAAGACACTACCATCCCCTTCATCCATCATTCCTGGGAATACTGTCTCATGTTGCAGGATAATGACGAAACATCTTCATCTCAGCTTTCTGAAACCTGTGGTCTTAAGTGATATTTTTTTTCTCAATCTCCATTCCTCTTTTTCCTAAAATCCTTTTGTTTGTTGGTATGTAAACTGATTCCCCCGCCATCTCTCTCTGGCAGGGAATAAGGAATAGGGAATATGGACTATGGAATAAGGAATGTGAATCGGAGTGATAATGTAACTGGACGGGTAATTCAGAGGCACAGTCTATGACTCGAAAGTCAGTGTTTGCAATCCTCACACAGCCGATAACAGAGCTTAAATTCGAATGGCAAAATTTGGAATGAAACCTAATTTAATTAATTGAAAACAGAAACCATCTGGGTTTATTTTAATGTTTCACTGATAGCCTTTGGTAAAGAAACTTAACGTTATTGTCCATTCTGGACTAAGTGTGTCTTCAGATCCACAACAAAATGGTTGAATCCATATTGTCTTGACAAATTATCTCACAGTCAAGGGAAATTATTGATGGGCAACAAATGCTGCGCTTGCCATTGATGCTGACATCCCGTGAAACAACAGCATTAAAATAAACCAAGGAACTGTGAATGCTAGAGATCTGAAATAAAATTCTCCAGCGTCTGAAACTGTTGGAGAATCTCAAAAGGTATGGCAGGCTCTGTGAGGAGAAACACAGATAACGTTTCGAGTCCATTGACCCTGCTTCACAACGGAAAGCATCAAAGAGATAATATTATTTATCCTGGATGGTTGAGCTGGAGGGAGATGTAGGAGCATAAAAATATGTTGCTGGTGGAGCGCAGCAGGTCAGGCAGCATCCAAGGAGCAGGAGAATCGACGTTTCGGGCATAAGTCCTTCTTCATGAATGAGGAGGGTGTGCCAAGCAGGCTAAGATAAAAGGTAGGGAGGAGGGACTTGGGGGAGGGGCGTTGGGAATGCGATAGGTGGAAGGAGGTTAAGGTGAGGGAGATAGGCCGGAGAGGGGGTGGGGGAGGAGATGTGAGGAAGAAGATTGCAGGTCAAGAAGGCGGTGCTAACTCTGAGGGCTGCTGCTGCTGAACTGAAAGGAAAATAAAATGGCAAGTTATTCTCACATGCCCCTTTTCCCAAATTCCTGAATATCACGTCCATTTAAATATCTCCCTGTTTGAAGTGAGTCATGTTCCCACTGAATCCCTTCTCAGATTGTGATGATCATCTCCATCGGCAATACAGGTGCTGCCCTGATAGTTGCCGAGAGGCAGAGAAACGTAATGTTCCATTGTCAACTGCTTTCGACAGAGGAACTGTGCAGAGTTGCAACCGCTTTCTCAGCCAGTTAGAGAAACTGAGGAGAGAGAGGCATTTTCTACACTGAATGGGTGCACCATGGGTGTGGGGATTTGACTTGCACCTGTCATTGGAAAGTCAGCGGGGTTTTTATGGATGGTGTTCCCGAGTTTGTTTTGTTAGCTGCTGGGTTCATTCAGGGATAACCGAGGGTCTGGCGACCGCACTCTGGACACTACATTTACAGAGTGTCTGGGTCCATGGTAAACAAATGGAGCTGACACTACACAGAAGTGAAGTTCTGGAAATAGGAGGAGGTAGGCACTGCACTATCCTCCCCGGGATTTCCAGGAACATTTGGCTAAGCTGCTCTCATTCCAAGTATAAAGTGTGAAAACAGTTTGATTAATATATGAGGTCGTCACTGAGCTGTGTCCCCTTCTTCAGTATAACATGTAGCCTCACACCAGGGACAGGACTGTGCTGACACTCACCATGAAGTGAACTGGATTGATTATGGAACTTTCCAGCGCAGGGGTGGGTGGCCGATCCATTATCTCCGGAGTGCAGTCCTCTGATGTATCACTCGCTGATAGAATCCATCTGCCCCGCTGAGAGGAACATATTGGCTCTGTCTCCACCGTGGAAGTTACAGAATCAAACTAGGAAACAGAATGGCTGGTGTAAAAGGTGAACAACAGGAAATTAGAATTAGTAAAAAGCATGTCTTTGAAAGTCTCATTGAACTGACGGTTTGTAAGGTGATGCATCTGATAAGCTACTTCCACGAGTATTAAGGAGGTAACAACAGAGCTAGTAAACGATTTATTGATTATTTTTCAAAGCTGCTTGGATTCTGGAAATTATCCTGCAGACTGGAAAGCAGCTATAGTGACACTAAATATTTAAAACAGATCAGAGTGAAAAAAACAGAAATATAGATACTGGATAGCTTGATGTCAGCTGTGAGGATAAAAAAAAAAACACAATTGTAGCCTGATTTAAGAATGTGACTACTTAACACTTGCAGAATAATTACTTGATTTGGTAGAGTCTGCCCAGATTCAGGAAAGGGAAATCATCTCTGATAAAACGCTGGGGTTTGCGGAGATTCTCCGTTGTGACATCAACAATTGAGAAACAATGGGAGTGGAGTATTCGAGTTTTCAGCAGACGTTTGACATGGATGAATACAGGCGAGTGGAGAATGTTAGAGTCCATGGGTAGGTAGGGGTGGAATATATGCCATATGGATTAAAAATTGGGTAATGGAGATACGAGAAGAGTCGTGTTTTTCTCTGGACTGAAGTCTTGTTGGGTATCAGATGGATCACTGTTTGGAAAATAGTGATTCACATGGTATTAAAACGATTCAGATGGGAACAGCAAATATCATTATTCAACATTTATATTTATTAAATGGTGAGAGATTGGGTAGTGCTGTTGTTGAAAAGGAGCTGGATGTCCTTGGTCGTAAGTCACAAACAGAATTCTTACGGCACAGGAAGTAGATAATATGTGGTTCTTCATGCGACATGATTGAAGTACCAGAGTTAGTATATCTTTCCCAATGGTAGTGTTTGTGGAGGGAGTATTTGGTGCATTGTGTACAGATCTGTTCTGCTTTATAAATAATGGTCTTTGTCACCGAGACAGTGCAAATGAGTTTCAAAAGACTGAACCCTGGCATGATAGTGCCATCGGGGAGAGTGCAGTAACTGTGTGTTTAATCTGTAGCGCTGTGAGAGAATAAGAATTTGAAGCTTGATGGATATAGACAGAAACTCATTACGTCCCAAACAGCTGAATAGGGTGGAAATTTCATACTTTTCATTTGATTCCCGATAGTTTACATGCATCTGCAGAGCTCCCATGTCGATTGATAGAGAGGTGCAGGCTCTGAGTGAACTCTGAACATTTTAATGCACAGTTACTGCGTGACACTGCATTGATTGTCATTTGTACACAATCCTGTCAGCAGCTAAAATAACTTCATTCTGAAACAGTTAGCCATACCCCAGCAGCTTCTGACCTCCATGGAGTCCATGGGTCTGCTTTCTTGAAGATGGAAGACAACTTGGAGAATGGCTGAAAATGTTGGTTTCATTCCTACTGCCAGAAAGCCATATTTAAGTACCATTTTAGTACAATGAGTAATTAAGCCACGTAGTTCAATTTGGAGCAGTCTATCTGTGGATTTCTTGCACTATTTGTTTGTGATGTTGGAGGATCTCTCAGATCTTCCTGTTCTTGTGTTAGTGCCTTGAAAAGCTGAATGGCCTCTTCCTGTTCCTTTACATGTGATTCCAAGTGTGAAATGGTTTCGTTCTGATTCCGTGTAAGTGACGTGTGGGAGTGAGCATATTTCTTCTCTTCCTGTGTAACTGGAGGAGGGACTGAATGAGCTATCATATGTCTTGCAGAGTAGTTTTGATGGGCTGAAAGACTTCCCCATATTCCTGTGATCCCAGATTGAGGTGCTGAATGAGCTCCTACTTTTACTGTGGAAGCATACAGTGCTGTTATATGAATGTTACCCAGACTTTAACAGCACGATATTGAATGTTGTCCAGGTATTGTTGCATATGAACACAGATGCCTTCAGGAGCTGAAGGGGGATAATTTGTTCTGAACATTATGCAAACTTCAGGGATATCAGCACTTCTTCTCAGTTTGGACTCAATTGGCTGAATGGCCTCCTTCCACACTGGAGGGATGGTTTGATGATAAATTGGAGATGCCTTGTCTAAAGGAGCTACCTTAGGATCTCCGGCAGTGATGTCCCACGGCTGAGATGATTGATGCCATCTTATAATGAACATCTTCGCTTGTGCTGTGAATGGCTCCAGATAGTGGAGTGATCACAATCAATTCTTATTAAGTGCGCTTTTGGACAGGTTCCTTGGTGTCTTCCTCAGTATAGCACTGAATTTGTGCATCCTGCATTATTGTTCTCTTCCTGGTTTATGGCGCTATATGCTGAATAATGCGTTTGAGCAGCTTTGACACATGTCTTTAAAACTTATTCAACATCATAAATTGCTGGAGAAACTCAGCAGGTCTGGCTGCATCTGTGGAGATGGAGAAACAGAGATAATGTTTCAAGTCCAGCATGACCACATTTCAGAACAAAAGTGGACAAAGGATGATGGAAAACAGAGCATGTGGTGGTGCAATTCCACAAAGGAGGGGATTTTGATTGTGGTGAAAGAGAAACTGACGTAAAATGGGTCTAAATTAAAGTGTGAATGGGAGAAATGAGTTGTTTGTATTGTGCGTAAGATAAACAAGACACAGACAAGATCATTAGGAGACCAGGAAGCAGAATGCATGAAGGTTATTGAAATGTGAAGCAATGAGAGTGCCATGGTTATTCCTACAGACAGAGTGAGAGTGTTCCTCAATACAGTCTCTGTTTAGTCTACCCAGTGCAAAGGAATGTAGGGAAACCAGGAAGCAGAATGCCTGAAGAATGGAGAACAGCCATAATGGAGTCAGGCTGTGAAGTTATGGAATTGAATATTAACTCCTATAGGTGGAAACTACCAAAGTGCAAAGTGAGGTGTTACTCGAGCTGGGGTTATGCTTCATTGCAACATTACAGCAGCCCAGCCCTGATACGTTAGCATGAGAGCAAGGTAGGTTATTGAAGCGTGAAGGAACGAGAGTGTCATGGTTTTTCCTACAGACAGAGTGAGAGTGTTCCTCAATGCAGTCTCTGTTTGGTCTCCCCAGTGTAAAGGACACTGTATTGTGAGCAGCAATGAGGGAGACTGGATTGAAAGAGTACAAGAGAAATGCTGCTTCACCTGAGAAGTGTGATTGGGTCCTTCAACAGCGAGGAGGGAAGAGGTGAATGAGCATGTGTTGCAGCTTCTGCATTTGCATAGGACGGTGCCATGGAAGGAGTGGGGAAATGTTCGGGGTGATGGAGGGTGTCACAGAGGGAACAGTCCCTGTGAAATGCTGACTGTGGACGGGAGGGAAAGATGTGTTTGATGGTGCTGTCCTGCTGGAGGTGGTGGAAGTGGCGGAGGGTGATTCTGTGAATGTGGATTCTATCATTGTTCCGGGAAGGAGGGGACAGAGTGAGGGCAGAAGTGAGGGAGATGGGACAGTGACAGCTGAAGGTCCTGTGCACCGGAGTTTGGGGGTTTCTGGTTTAAAGTAAAAGGAGGTCACATCACAGGCAGCTCACTAGAATGTGGCATCATCAACCAGAAACAACAGAGACGGAGAACCTGGGAGAATGGAGTCAGTCTCCCCTGATCATGTGTTCAGCCACATGCAGAAGTTCCCCCTGAATGACTGAAAATAACCAGACATCGAAATTGAGAATTTCTGTCTCAACCTGCTCTGAAGCGGGATGTGGAAGTAGACCCAGAGGAAGGTCAGTGGGTGTGCATGGGCACACATTCAAGCAAATATTCCATAATACTCAGAAATTATTGTTTTTGTTCAAAAACAAGGGCTCGATAAGAAGATGAACCACCCATGGTTGACAAAAGCTGTCAAAGATGCTATTCAATCACAATTATGAGTGTTTGTGTCGGGCCGGGTTTATGATGTTTAGTTTAAGGACCAGAGCAGATGCTGGGCATGCATTTCAGCTGTGCTTCCTGAATTACCCCCCAGAAATCCGTGCCATTGCTGCTCCATCCTCTTCCTTGCTCGTCTACCCTTCCTGATCCCAGGTTCTTCCTCTCAAATTACAGAGCACTTTCTCTCATTCTGGACCCTACCCACTTCACCTGAAACTCTTTGATCAAGTCTACCTTCCCTGCATTCGCATCAAACTGCGTTTTGTGCTGCCACTTTACCTCTGGTCTCAGTGTGGCTCGACCTCTCCATTCTTGCTGTTTTACACCTCCCAGTCATATCTCATTCTGGAAAATGTTCTTCTTGGAATAAACCTAATTGAAAACACCTCTCCCCTTTTACACTGAATTCACAGTTAATCCAAATTTCCAAAAGTATACTCAGGCTTCACCTCACTCTGCTAAATGCAACTGCATGCTGTCCGTCTGGTATAATAATTCCGTTTCTCACAAAGATCTAGCCAGAGAAATGTTTTCACTGGAGGCATCATCATCCCCTTTCGACAAAGGACTTCAGGTGTTTAACTTCTTCTTGGCACGAGTAAGCAGTTCATGCTGCCTTAGTATTGTAACAGAGAAAAACAAATCACAATATAATGTTTGCTTCCCTGTCATTTTGGATATTGTTTCAACTTTGCAGTGCTAATCTTTAAATGATTGTTCTTGAAGTTCGTATCAGATGGAGTGTAGGAGGTTGAGGGGTGACATTCTAGAAGTATATAATATCATGAGTGGCATGGATAGGGTGAATAGTCAAGGTCTTTTCCACAGGGCGGGGGAGTTCAACATAGAGGATATAGGTTTAAGGTGAAACGGGGAAGATTTAAAAGTGACAAAGAGGCAACGTTTTCACGCAGAAAATGGTGTGTGTTTGGAATGAGATGCCAGAGGAAATATGGTAGATGCAAATACAGCTACAATATTTCAAAGACATTTGGACAAATATATGAATAGGAAATGTTTAGAGGCGTATGGGACACGTGCAAGCAGATGGGACTAGTTTGTTTCGGAAAACCTGGCCAGCATGGACAAGTTGTACCAAAAGGTCTGTTTGTGTGCGATATGACTGCATGAGTAGAGAAAGCGAGAGAAAAGGAAGAAAATACATGATGTAATTAAATTGGCACGAAATATAAAAGCAAAATTTCGAGCTTTTCCGTGTGTATGAAAACATGTTCAAGGTGAGTGTGTGACCTTTGGTAGAAGTAAATTCGGGAAAGTTTATTGAGGACATTTGGAGGGTGTGACTGGGAAATTGAATACTGAGAAGAGGCAGATAACTTACACCAGTGTTTTACATTCATTCCTGACAGGGGAAGGCACTGTAAGCATTTAAATGATATAAACGAAATGGTAAATGAGGGGAGTTCTTGAACTGTCCCTAACCAATAGGAACGAGTTTTTTTTAACAAACAGATAAGACTAACTGTAGGCAGGTCAGCAGTAATTCAAAACTGGCTTTAATAGGTGTGGTTACAGAGTGACTGGTGGCCCTGTATGAAATATTCCATAGCTCTCTGGATTGCAGGAGTGTTCCAGTGACACTGGAGAACCTTCAATGTTTCGCCTGTCTTCAAGAAAGAAGCGAGACAGAAAGCAGGAATCATTTAGCCTCACCATTATTGCTGGGAATCTGCGTGAGCCTGTTATTACGGAAGGAATTGAAAGGCATTTAGAAACGCTTCACTCAGGGTCAGCATGGTTTTGTGAAAGGGCAACTATATATTGTCTGTAAAGTCAAGCAAAGTCTTTCTGGAGATCCCTGAGAATGTAACAAGTGGACGTGATGAAGGGGCAATTGTCGACACGAGGCTTTCCAGAGATTTTCCACATGGTATCACAAAATTAAGGTTCTTACACAAGACAGAAGCTCACAGTATGATGGATAATGTATTAGCATTGTATGTCGCTTGTTTAACACATAGAAATTGGAGAGTCAGGATTAATCAATCTTTCTGACAAAGACGTATCTACTGGAGTACCACAAATATCAGTCCGGTAGTTTCTGTTATTTACAATGTTCACTGATAGCTTGATGGCGGGAGTTGAGTGCAACACCCATCCGAGTTTGGGGATGACACTGAGAACCAAAACGCAGGTTTTTACTTAATGAAGAGGACTCTCAAACTAAAGAGCAATACAAAGGGATGGGCATGTTTCTGTGAAAGAACCATAAAGTCAGCATGGTGACGCAGCAAGTAACTAGTTTAATTCATTAGGCGGGTTTCTGGGATAAAAGGGTTCAATTATTGAGTACATCTAAAATGGTGAGGCGTTTCTTCATTGTGTTTGAAATTAACGAGGGTGATATTACTGAAACGTACAAGATATAGAGGGGGCTTGACAAGGTAGATGTTGAGAATGTGGTTCCATTCCTAGGCAGTGTCTCGAACTCGAGGATATAGATACAGCATTAGGGATATCGATTTCAGCCTGAGATGTAATGAAATGTCTCCTCTTAGAAGATCGTGACTACCCGGAATTCCATAACTCAGTGAGTTGTGGGGGCTGGGTCACTGAATGTATTTACCGACAGGGTGGATTGGATTTTGACACATCAGCGAATTGAGGGATACAAGGGGTCAGCAGGAAAGTGGAGTTGAACCGTGGAGTAGATCAGCCATGTTCTTATTGATTGACAGTTCAAGCTTGAGGGGCCGAATGGCCTACGCATGTTCCCATTTCTTACGTTCTGAAGTTATGCTGTTGGAAAATGGTTATTTTCCCAGAAGTCGTGTTGTACAAAGTTGCATTCAGGGAGAACAGAGGGTTTGTTTCTGTTAACATTGGGTTGGATTGGGGGCTGTATTCACAGCGAATCTGGGTCTGTAACATGACCCACATTTCGAGCAGAAATTACAGAGAGGGGAAGCCTGGAAAGAGGGTATGGGGGTGTGAGGGTCACTTCCTGACCCGGCTTGGATTTTCCAAGAACATTTCCGAAATTACACCTAACCATCGGAGTGGCCTCGATCTGCTCCTGTGTCGCAGGTCCAAAAGGCTGAATGGAACATCAGAACACATGGCCGAGGGACACGAGGGGGGCATTCTGCCCTTTCACACTACTCCACCAGTAAATAAGGTTATGACTCATCTCATTGTGGTCCCAGCTGCACTTATCTCTCCATGCACCATTATCCATGATTTACCTGTCTATGCAAAATTAGATGAAGCCTGCCTTCATACAATATAAAGATTCATCCATCCCAAACTTCTGGGAAAGAGAATCCCCACTTGAATGAATCCTCACTTTGTGAGTTTCTCTTCACTCCGGTTCTGACTGAGGTTGGAGGGTGTCACTATTTTCTTTTCTCGACCCACTCCTCCACTGCTCACAACAAATTTTAAATGGAACCAGATTGGTGAATGGCTGATGATAAAGGTATCAGACTGGGTCAGGTTCAGTGATAGGAAGAAGTCAGGCAGGTTTCTTCAGTCAGACACAAGTAACGTATATATCTAACAGAGGAGCACGAGGGATCTGTGATTAGCACGGCTGGTTTCAATTCCAACATCTAGGTTAGACTGTTGCTGGAAAAAGTACAGCTGGTCAAGCAGCATCCGAAGTGCAGTAAAATCGTCATTTCAGGCAAAAGCTCTTCATCAGGAATGGATGGGTTCAATTGCAACCTCGAGTGAACCTCTATGTGGAGTTTGAACATTCTCCATCTGTCTGTGGGGGTTTCCTCCCAGTGCCCCAGTTTCCTCCCACAGACTCAAGATATGCAGCTTCGAGTGGATTGGCCATATTAGATTGCCCACAGTGCCCAGGGATGTGTCGGTTAGGTGGGTTAGTCATGAGAAATATAGGGTTACATGGAGGCAGGTCTGTGTGCGATGCTGCTTGGTTAGTTGATGTGGATTCGATAGGCAGACTGTCCTGCACCCAGACTGTACAGATTCGATGACAATGACAACAAGTTTTGACTATACAAACACCCAGTGGGCATCTTCTTGATCCGCTCTCCGCAAGGATTTGTATATATCAATAAGAACAGCTCTCGTTCCAAGAGTAACCTGTTAAAGACTTCATAATATAAGCCCTGCTTATATTTTATGAGGCACAGACGGAAGGTTTATAAATAGCAATGGAGTCAAGGATTATTAGGCAGGAATATACAGTATGGGTGAAATGCTTACAGTGGTACAAAATGACACAGATTCAAAACATACAGTAATATAATGCACAACAAAATTATAACATAGAAAATAAAATAAAATGTATCAGTGATAGAGTACAGTTCGAAAGGCCATGGGACTGCTCTGTCATTAGAGAGAGACCTGAGGGTCACCAGACCTCGGGTGATAGGGTGAGGTTGATAGAGCGTCCTCTTCATGGTAACCCCTGTCAGTTTGGGGAATTGAACCAGCGCTGTTGACCTACCCATGCATCACAAACCAACCGTCCATCCAACTAATTGTTACATACAGAAACAGGCACAGAATAAAGGCAAGAGAAACTTTCATAACAAGGAAAAAGGTACAATTTAGATAACAAGATAACAGCTGAGAATAACATCGTTCTCTGCTATAAATAGTACTTTATAACAAGAAGCTCTCTTAGGCTGAATACAATACGGTGAGACAAGTGAAATAATCAGAATTATCAATTGCAATTTGATATCGACCTCCACAAGTAAGTGCATATTTTTGATTGGTCTATGTAAAATGTGCTTACCATTACATAAAAGTGTAAAGCTGATGGAATATATATAGAATATATTGTTTGCAGAGTCCATCTTCATGAGAAATGCCCTCGAACAGATGCTTGAAGAAAACCGGGGTAAAAGTGCCTGAGGGTCGTCTGGTCAGTGACAGGAACCCGGGGGGTTGGTGACTGAAAGTTCATGTAACATGGAGTTGCGGAAAGCATCAGATCAATCGCAATCTTATTAAATGCTAGAGCACATTTGAAGTGCTGAATGGCCTCATGATGGATTTGCATATTATGAGATTTTAAAAAAGCATACATCTCTACTTCTTCCCCTTATGAGTTTCATACTAGGGCATTGACATTTTCCTGAAAATTTGAATTATTTGGAGCATTAACTGGAACATTCCATAACCAGCACTCTCCAGAGTATTCTATTGCGTTGTGCTGGAATTGAAAAGGCGAGAGAGAGAGGGTGAGGCAGAGAGGGAAGCTGCTGCATGCGGCAAAGAGAGGGGTGGAGCATGAGCCTTGTTTGGGGGTAGGTGCTATAACAGATATACAGTGAGTGTGAGGGAGTAGACAGAATACGGTGACCCTGATCCTAACAGAGCGGGTAAGGTTATTGATTCTTGTCCCGTATTGATGGGCACTTCTTCAGACCAAAGATGCACTGAGTTTGTTGGCGAGCTCAGACCATGCTCGGTGGGTCTGGTGCTGTGCCCCCACTCTGGGAAGAGAACGGTCCCCCACTGTATTAGCCCATCCACCAAGACCTCCGTGCTCCTGTCGACTAACCGTGGTGTAATTGCCCCTTATCTGCCAGCTATGAGTAAACTGTGCAGGGCAGCTCCGAATTGAGAAAGCCCAAACGTCTGCCTGTTGGCCTTTTAAAGATGGCACCAGTGACAGGGATAACGGAGTATCCAGGGGTATCCATGCGATGGTGACTATCTCCAGCCATGATGGGTGGGAGAATCGGGCTGACATTGAATGTAAGGGTTGTTAATGAGGTGCGTTCGATAAGATAGCACCAGGAAACTAGCTCGGATTCATGCAGAGAATCCCTCTGTCATACTCAATGAAAATGGCACTGAGACAAATTATTGTCAGATTCAGCCCAATGAGTCGAAGACTCTTCTGACCCCACTCCCAGTTACAAAGCTGCAGAACAAATCCCCATGCAAACCTCTCCGTCATCTGAACTCACATCACTGTCCCGTTCACCCATCATTCCTGGGAATATTGGCTCACGTTGCAAGATGCCGTTGAAATATCTTCACTTCAGCATTCTTAAACCTGTGATCTTCCATGAAATTGTCTCTCAATCTCTCTTTCTCCTTTTCCCAAAATGCTTTTGATTTTTGGTATTTAAACTGATTTCCCTAACATCTCTCTCTGGAGTGAGTTTCACAGCCACAGCACCCCTTGCCATGTTTCAACGGAGCTGTAAATGGATGGGGGCTGTACATCCTGTCACTTCCAGCATGGGCTGCAAGTTTCCCCACGCTGGGCCGCGATCTAACACCGTGTTACTGAGCAATGTACTGGGGTGGGGTACACAGCCCAACATGCTGGGAGGGTAACTTCTCCTGTTTTACGGATCAATGCTCTCGGATGGTGTACACAGTCTAACATGCTGGGACGGTAACTGCTTCTGGTTTACAGATCAAAGCACTGCTATTCACTTGACAGCTCCCCAGACTGAACAGATAACTTGTCAACGTTTATCGAGCAAGACACTGGTGTGGGCTGCATATCACCCCATGCTGGACAGCCCATTTCGTCCAGCTTTCTGAAGCAATGCACTGATGCTGTCTGTACTCTTCCCTATGTTGGACAGATTGATTAGTGAGAGCTGCACAGTATTCCATCCTGGACGGATTGCTGAATTTTACTGAACCTGGTCTGCACAGTGTTCCGTGCTGAACAGATATCTCACCTGGTCTTATATGTGTCTGGCCTGGATCTGTGAGGTGGAGTGTGCATCTGATATAATTCCTGACAGAGTTATCACTGGTCCAGCTCGGCGCATTCAAATGTCAAACTCCGTATTTCTTCAACTTATCGTCCATTAAGTAATTACCCAATTACAACATGAATACCTGTCCTTCTTGCTATGGAGCCGAGCAAAGGCTCCTCAAAATATATGAAGAAGGTAGTCTCGACCCAAACATTTTCTTATTTTAAAGTTAATTGTCAGGTGCTGTGTTTCAGATGCAATTCGTTTGATCAAAATATTCGACATGAAGCAACACACAATTTAGTTAAACACAGTAGACAAAATACAATAAAAACAAAATGAACTTGGAATAACTTAATTTATTGGAAAACTTAATGGATTGATAGATTATTTAATTACTAAAGAGTAACTGCTCCAACATGGTAACATACTTGAAACACACACATGTCACAAAACAAATTCAGAAACATATTGTCTCACATGCAGTTCTCCAATACAGGAGGAATGAATATCAGAAGCCAATTCTGAGAGAAATCTCAGAGAGTGCAGCAGCCAGGAGAGATTTACTGCCTTCCAACTCTGCTGAGACCTCAGCAAAAACTGACGAAAGGGAAAAATGAAAATCCTGGTGCTGGGAGAGTTTGTCCAAAACTCCACTTGACCAGGCTGCGGCTGGAAAGACCACAAAACTGTATCTACACCGTTTATGCCACTGTAGGAGCCTTTCAGAAATGCCTAACCCCAGCTAAGCCGTAAAATGTTGATAAGATAAATGTCAAAGTTAAACATAAATAATTAATAGCAAACGATGCAACAGGCCAGGTGATCAGACAGGGATGGCCTAGGGAGCACAACAATTCCTACCCTGCCAAAACGCAGGGGAATCATCGAGCTTGTGAAGAGAAAGCATCATCTATCTGCCTCACCTCTAACTTTACAATTGGAGATTTGCCATTAGCCCAATAGTCAGCGATGTCAACATCTCAGGAATACAAAGTTTTGTTGTCATATGTCAGGGTTGTTGTAAAAGGGGTTAACTGGGGCTGTTTGTACAGTGACTTTGGTTGATGTCAGTCTCATGGATCTTAACTGTGTCACTGGAGTGTTTCCTCTTCTATTAACCTTTTATCTCATAGTATCAGCGAAAGCGTCATCCTCAAGATGATTGGGATCAGCAGCTACAGAGAGAGGGCGAGGAAGAGAGACTTACAACATTAGACTGGAATGTTCCAACAATGGACAGGAGTTTATCGTTGGGTCTTTACTATCTTTCACTGGATTGAGCACAGTTAGAGTTGGGGATACAAGCTGTACTGTTGATTATTCAAGCAGGTTACTATCCTATCCTCGCTATTATTGGTGTTCCTGGTAAGCCTATCTTTGTCAATTCTATAAACTGTAGTGACGGTTATTGCTATTTCAGTTATTAATATTTAACAAATATATCTACAGTTCAATCACAAACTCCACTTTATTTCCATCAATCTCAGACTCCTCACTCATAAACATCTAAGAAGGAACAAAATTGTTCAGACACTTGAGTCTTCGTTTTACCTTCAACTGTTTCTTTATATTTTCTTTGCCATCAAACCTGCCTACGCCCAGCTTTGTAATATCCCCAGTCTCCAACTCTGCCTCAGTGCTGTTGTTGAATTAGCCATCATCTGTCCCCTTCTTAACTTCAGATTTACGGCTCCAGATCTCTTCTGACCTCTCCTCCAATTGCAAATATTTTGAATACATACTTGTTCTTGCCTCTCCAGCTATTTCATAATAGGGACTCCATATCAAAGTAATAATGTCACTGGACGGGTAATTGAGAGGCACAGGTTATAACGGAAAAGGCATTGTTCCAAATTCTATCACAGCCAATGACAGAACTTAAATTCGAATGACAAACATTTGAATGAATTCTCATTTTACTAACAGCAACCATTAACCATCAGGATTTCTTACATTATTTCACTTATAGCCTTTGGTAAAGAAACTAAGTGTGACGTCAGACCCATGGCCACATGGTGGCTCCATATTGTCTTGACAAATGACCTCACAGTCAAGGGAGGTTAGTGATGGACAACAAATGCCGGTGATGTTGACATCTGTGAAACAACAACATTAAAGATGAAGTAAACCAAAGAAATATGGATGCTGGAAATTTGAAATAAAATTCTCCAGCGTCTGAAAATATTGGAGAATCTCAGCAAGTATGGCAGCCTCTGTCAGGAGAAACACAGATAAAGTCTTAAGTCTAGTGACCCTACATCAACACTGAGAGCAACTGAGAAATAATATTATTTCTATCGGTGATGTCTGGATGAGTGAAGGGGAGGTTAGTTGAATGGGTGGAGAAGTGTCCAGCAAGAGAGAGAGAAAGAGAGAGAGAGGGAGGAAAAGAAATGAAAAGCAAAAAACTGACTGTTGATGATGAAGTAGAAGGAAAATAAAAATGGAGCGTCTTCTAACATAACGCCTTTTCCCCTTATTCCTGAGTATCACGTCAATCTAGATATGCTCCTGTTTAAAGTGAGTTATATTCCCTCTATCACTCTTCTCTGAGTGTGATGATCAACTCCATGGGAAATACTGATGCTGTCCTTATAGTTGCTGGGATACAGGAAAACGTAATGTGACATTGTCAACTGCTTCTTCAGAAAAAGGGACTGTTACTGTGGGACTGTGCAAAGATGTAACGGCTTTTTCAGCCAGGAAGACAAACATTTTCAACACGGAAAGGGTGCACTGTGTGTGTGTGAGGTTTTGACTTGCGCCTGTCATTAGACAGTAAGGGGAGGTTTAGTGGGTGCTTTCCTCGAGTTTATGTATTATCAGCTGCTGCATCCATTCAGAGAGACCTGAGGTCTGGTAACACCACTCTGGACACTGCATTTATAGAGTGTTTGGTTTCAAATAGAGCCGCGACTATACAGAAGGGGAACTCTGTACACGGGGAAGGGCTGGGCATTGTACTGTCCTCCCTGGGATTTCCAGGAATACTTTTCTAAGCTGAACCAATTCCAAACGTAAAATGTGAACATTTCAAAAATGAGATGGTCACTTAGCAGTTTCCCCTCCATCAGTATAACCTATAAACTCACACCAGAGACAGAACTGTGTTGCCACTCACTATGAAGTGAACTGGATTAATTCTGGAACTTTCCAGACAGGCGTTGTAAACATATTCATCATCTCCGAAGTGCAGTCCTCCTAAATATTCACTGGCTGTCAGAAGCCATCTGCCAGCTGAGAGGAAGATATTGAGTCCATCCCCCTGAGGAAGGTACAGAAGCAAACTTCCAGATATACTAGCGAACAGGGGACTGGTGAACATGCGGAACTGCACAAAACTAGAATTAATGAAGAGTATGTTTTTGAAAATCCATTCGAATTAAAGGTTGGTAAGGTGCTGCATCTGATGAGTTCCATCCCAGTGTATTGAGGAAGTGACAAGAGAGCCAGTGAAAGCAGTACTAATTATTCTTCAGAGCTGGTTTGATTCTGGAAAGGATCCTGTAGCCTGGAAAACATAAATATTGTAAACATAAATATTTAAAAAAGAACAAAGAGGGAAAACATCTTTTATAATAAATGTGACAACTGGACACTTGGAGAACAATGATATATTTTGATGGATTTGGCCTAGATTTAGTAAAGGGAAATGATCTTTGCTAAACCTGCTGGAGTTTGTGGACTCTGTCCGTTGTATCATTGCCAATTGAGAACCAGCAGGAGTGACGTATTTGAATTTTCAGAAGACGTTTGACATTTCTGAATGCAGTTGGGTGGAGAATATTAGAGTCCATTGTCAGGTAAGGGTGGAATACACCGAATGGATTAAAAATTGGATAATGGCAAAATGAACAGAGTAGCGTATTTTTTGTTTCTCTGGACGAAATGTTTGTGGGGTATCAGAAGGATCAGCTGTTGTGCAATAGCTGTACACAAGGTATAAAAATGATTCAGATGTGAACAACAAATACTATCATTCACATTTAAGTTTATTAAATGGTGAGAGGTTGGGAAGGGCTGTTGTTGAAAAGGACCTGGATGTCCTTGGTTATAAGTCACTAACAGAATTCGTATGGGGCAGAAAGTCATTCTAACTGTAAAGGATATGTGGTCAATCATGGAAAATTATTGGAGAACCAGAGCAAATATATCTTACTAAATGGTAGTGTTTTGTTGAGCCAGTATTTGTGGGTATTGTGTACAGACAGAATATGTTTTATAAATAATGATCTCCATGTCACTGAGACAGTGTACAGGAGTTTCACCAGACTGAACCCTGGCATGGTGTTAACATAAGGAGAGAGTGCAGTAACTATGTGTTTAATCTGCAGCGTTGTAAGAGAATAAGAAGTTGAAATTTGATGTTTATGGATGGACCCTCATATCTCAAGCAGCCATTGATAAGGTGAGAAATTCCATATTTTCCATAGGATGCTCGACTCCTAATATTTTACGTACCTGTGCTAAGACCTCATTTTGATTGACAGAGAGGTGCAGGTGCTGAATGAACTCTGAACAGTTTTATGCACACTTACTGTGTGATCCTGCACTCAATGTTAGATTGTACACAATCCTGTCAGAAGCCATTATACCTTCATTCTGAAACAGTTAGCCATTCCCCATTAGCTGCTTACGTCCAGAGAGAACATGGGTCTGCTCTCTCAGCGATGGAAGATGCCTTTGAAACTGATTAAAATTTGTCTTCATTCCTACTCCCAGGATATCATGTTAAAGTAAAACGTATGTACTATAAGTAATGACGCCACGAGGAATAAGGTGGAATAGTCTTATCTGTGCAGACCCTGCTCCATTTGTTTGTGATGTTGGAGCATCTCTGACATCTTCCTGTGCCGAGTTAGTGACTTGAGAATCTGAATGGTCTCTTCCTGTTCCTTTTTAATGACTCCAGGTGTGAAATGGTCTCTTTCTGATCCCGTGAAAGTGACATGTGGTGTTGGACAGACTGCTTGTCTTCCTGTGTGAAAGGCAGGAGAGACTGTTTGGCAGAGAGTTTATGTGCTCTGCCTTCGATTTCCATCTCAATTTCGCCCTCTCTGTCGATACCACAAACTCCTCCCATTTGTTGGTATTTAAACTGATTCCCAGGCGATCGCTCTCTGGCTGTCATGTTCATACCCACAGCTCCCCTTACACAGCACGGTGTAGATATGGAGCTGTAAATGGATGGGAGCTGCACATTGTGTCACTCCCAGCATGGGCTGCAAGTTTCCCCACGCTGGCCAGTGATCTAAAACAGTGTTACTGAGCAATGTACTGGGGTGGTGAATACTGTTCCACACAATGGTCCCATATCTTATCTGGTTTTATGGATCAATGCACTGCTGTGGTATGCATACCTTTCCACTCTGGGTATATTGTGGCTTTTATTGTACAGTACATCAGCCCGGTCTGCACAGTGCTCCGTGCTGAGAACACTTCTGATCTGGGTTGAAAGATCAATGCACTGCTATGGTATGCCCAGTGTTTCACGCTGGAATGATTGCACGGTTGTGTTCAACAGTGCACGAGCCTGGTCTGCACAGTGCTTCATCCTGAACAGATATCTCCTCCAGATATATGGTGTCACGGCTGGTTCTTTGAGGTGGATTGAGAATGTGATATAACAAATCGTTTCAGTTGATATGACAATGCCTTGATTTTTTTTCTCATTCTTGTGATTGGACCCTCCAAATTCTGAATCCTGCGGCAAGTCCTTTTCTTCAGTCTACTTGCATATTTCGGCAATTTGTCCCATGAGTAATTGTCCAGTTATAATGTGAATAATTGTCCTGTCTAGTTCCCTGGTCTTTGAGACTGCTCACTTTGGAGCATCGGGATTCAGCGCTATGAACCTCAGGAAAGTCATTCCTCAGACTCAACGCTCTAGGGAATATAACCCCAACATATTCATACTCTCTGTGTAGGTCAACATCACCCGCTCCCCCAACATCATCAACATACTTGTAAATTTTAACTGCATCCTTTGAAGTTTAACAACATCTTTTCTATAGCAGGGTGATCAGAATTCAAAGCTGAAAATATGTTGCTGGAAAAGTGCAGCAGGTCAGACAGCATCCAAGGAAGAGCAGAATCGACGTTTCGGGCATAATCCCTTCTTCAGGAAAAAGGAAAGTGTGTCCAGCAGGCCAAGATAAAAGGTAGGGAGGATGCACTTGCGGGAGGGGCGTTGGAAATGCGATAGGTGGAAGGAGGTCAAGGTGAGGGTGGTAGGCCGGAGTGGGGTGGGGGCGGAGAGGTCAGGAAAAAGATTGCAGGTTAGGAAGGCGGTGCTGAGTTCTAGAGATTTCACTGAGACAAGGTGGGGGGGAATGAGGAAACTGGAGAAATCTGAGTTCATCCCTTGTGGTTGGAGGGTTCCTAAGCGGAAGATGAGGCGCTCTTCCTCCAACGGTCGTGTTGCTATGGTCTGGCGATGGAGGAGTCCAAGGACCTGCATGTCCTTGGTGGAGTGGGAGGGGGAGTTGAAGTGTTGAGCCCGGGGTGGTTGGGTTGGTTGGTCCTGGTGTCCCAGAGGTGTTCTCTGAAACATTCCACAAGTAGGCGGCCTGTCTCCCCAATATAGAGGAGGCCACATCGGGTGCAGCGGATGCAATAAATGATGTGTGTGGAGGTGCAGGTGAATCTTTGGCGGATACGGAAGTATCCCTTGGGGCCTTGGAGGGAAGTAAGAGGGGAGGTGTGGGCGCAAGTGCTTCATTTCTTGCGGTTGCAGGGGAAGGTGCCGGGAGTCGAGGTTGGGTTGGTGGGGGGTGTGGACCTGACGAGGGAGTCACGGAGGGAGTGGTCTTTTCGGAATGCTGATAGGGGACGGGAGGGAAATATATCCCTGGTGGTGGTGTCCGTTTGGAGGTGGCGGAAATTACGGCAGATGATACGCTGTATATGGAGGTCGGTGAATGGTAGGTGTGGACCAGTGGGCTTCTGACCTGGTGGCGGTTGGAAGGGCGGGGCTCACGGGTGGAGGAGCGGGAAGTGGAGGAGATGCGGTAAAGGGCATCGTCGACCACGTCGAGGGGAAATTGCTGTGTTTGAAGAAGGAGGCCATCTGTGTTGTACGGTATTGCAACTGATCCTCCTGGGAGCAGATACGGCGGAGACGAAGGAATTGGGAATATGGGATGGCGGTTTTACAGGGGGCAGGGTGGGAGGAGGTGTAGTCTAGGTAGCTGTGAGAGTCGGTCGGTTTATAGTAAATGCCCGTGTTGATTCGGTCGCCCGAGATATAAATGGAAAGGTCTAGGAAGGGGAGGGAGGAGTCTGAGACGGTCCAGGTGAATTTGAGGTCGGCGTGGAAGGTGTTGGTGAAGTGGATGAACTGTTCAACCTCCTCGTGGGAGCACGAGGCAGCACCGATACAGTCATCGATGTCGCGGAGGAAATGGTGGGGGGTGGTGCCAGTGTAGCTGCGGAAGATGAACTGTTCCACATATCCTACGAAGAGGCAGGCATCGCTGGGGCCCATGCGGGTGCCCATGGCTGCTCCTTTAGTTTGGAGGAAGTGGGAGTATTGGAAGGAGAAGTTGTTAAGAGTGGGGACCAGTTCAGTAAGTCGAAGGAGGGTGTCAGTGGAAGGGTACTGGTTGGTACGGCGGGAAAGGAAGAAGCGGAGGGCTTTGAGTCCTTCGTGATGGGAGATGGACGTGTACAGGGACTGGATGTCCATGGTGAAGATCAGGTGTTGGGGACCGGGAAAGCGAAAATCATGGAGGAGGTGGAGGGCGTGGGTGGTGTACTGAACGTAGGTGGGGAGTTCTTGGAGTAAGGGGGACAGGACCGTGTCGAGGTATGCAGAGATGAGTTCGCTGGGGCAGGAGCAGGCTGAGACAATGGGTCGGCCAGGGTAGTCAGGTTTGTGGATTTTGGGCAAGAGGTAGAAACAGGCGGTGCGGGGTTGTGGGACTATGAGGTTTGGAGGCGGCGGATGGGAGATCCCCTAAGGTGATGAGGTTATGCATGGTCTGGGAGATAATGGTTTGGTGGTGGGAGGTGGGGTCATGGTCAAGGGGGTAGTAGGAGGAGGTGTCCGCGAGCTGGCGTTTAGCCTCAGCGGTGTAAATGTCATTGCTCCAAACTACTACCGCGCCTCCCTTGTCTGCCGGTTTGATAGTGAGGTTGGGATTGGGACGCAGGTTGTGGAGGGCTGCACGTTCCGAGGGTAAGAGGTTGGAGTGGGTGAGAGGGGTGGAGAAGTTGAGGTGGTCAATGTCGCGGCGGCAGTTGGCTATGAAGGGACCGAGGGCGGGTAAGAGGCCAACACGGGGTGTACAGGTGGATGGGGTGTAGTGGAGGCGGGACAAGGGGTCGTCAGAGGGTGGGCGAGAATCTTGGTTGAAGAAGTGGGCACGGAGGCGAAGGCGGCGGTAGAATTGTTCGATGCCACGCCACGTGTTGAACACGTTAATCCGGGAGCATGGCAAATGAAGGTGAGGCCTCTGCTGAAGACTGATCTTTCATCCTCAGAGAGGAATAGTTCTGGAGGGATGGTGAAAACACGACAGGGCTGGGAGCTAGGACCTGGTGTGGGGCTGGAGCTGGGAGTGGGTCTGGAGGGATGGTGAAAACACGACAGGGCTGGGAGCTAGGATCTGGTGTGGGGCTGGAGCTGGGAGTTGGTCTGGAGGGATGGTGAAAACACGACAGGGCTGGGAGCTAGGACCTTGTGTGGGGCTGGAGCTGGGAGTTGGACTGGAGGGATGGTGAAAACACGACAGGGCTGGGAGCTAGGACCTGGTCAGAATTCAAGGCAGTATTACGGAAGTGGCTGAACCTAGTGTGTAGGCGGCAGTGAGTACTGCTGATGCTGGAGATTAGATTCGAGAGTGTGGTCTGGAAAAGCACAGCGGGTTAGGCAGCATCCGATGAGCAGGAAAGTCAATGTTTTGGGCAAAAGCCCGATTCCTGTTGAAGGGCTTTTGCTCAAAACATCGATTTTCCTGCTCCTCGGATGCTGTCTGATCTAGCCTGCTTTTCCAGCACCACACTCTGATCCCAGTGTATATCTCAGATGGCCTCCTTCTTCGAAAAATGCTATTTCCCCTCCCACATGGTCGACGATGGCCTGCAACGCATCTTATCCACTTCCCACACCTCTGACTTCGGATCCCACCGCTCCAAATGCAACAGGAAAATAAAATCCCTGTTCCTCACCTTCCACCACACCAAACCACCAGATACAATGCATTTTCCTCCCCCATTTGCGCCAACTACAAACATACCCCACCAGCAGTGATATATTTCCCTCCCCACCTCTATTCTCATTCGATAAAGTCCATTCCCTCCGTGTCTACCTCATCAGGTCAACACTGCCCACCAAATCACTCTCCCCTCGCAGCTCCTTCCCCTGCCACCGCAGGAATTGCAAACCTGCATCCTCACCTCCCCCCTCACCTCCGCCCAAGGCCCCAAAGGATCCTTCCACATCCATCGGCATTTTACCTGCACTTCCAGACACACCACCGACTGTATCCGTTGCTCCCGATGTTGTCTCCTCCCCTTTGGGCAGACAGGACGCTAACTTGCGGCACACTTCAGAGAACATATCCAGGACACCCGCACCAGCCAACCCCATTGCCCCATGACCGAACATTTCAGCACACCCTCCCACTACACCATGGTCCTGAGCCTCCTCCATCACCACCCCCTAACCATCTGATGCCTGGAGGGAGAAAGCCCCATCTTCCACCTTGGGACCCTGCAACCACAAGGGATCAATGTGGATTTCACTAGTTTCCTCATTTTCCTTTCCCACACATTAACCTTCCAACTCAGCATCGCCCCCATGACCTGTCCTACCTGCCCATCTTCCGTCCCACCTTTCTGCTCCACCCTCCTCTCCGACATATCACTTCCACCCCCAATTTTATCTACCTATCACATTCTCAGCTACCTTCCTCCATTCCCATCACCTTCCCATTTAACTCTCAGCACCTTTGGGCGACAAGCCTCATTCCTGATGAAGGGCTGACACATGAAATGTGGATTCTTCTGCTCTCCGGATGCTGCCTGAAGGGCTGTGCTTTCCAGTTCTGTTTGGTATCTTTCTACATATTATGATCGGTTGACGTTATCATGGCGGATGTATTATGCTCTTCGCATTATTCAATATATTTATTATCCGCTCCTGTCTATCATTGGTGTCCCTGGTAAGTCTCACTGTCCAGATATTTTTTCTATAAACGAGTTATGACTGCATTTCTGTTCTTTCATATACTCTACACATCTTGCCACCAATAGAGTTCCTGGTGATACTTTGAATCCAGTTCAATCCCTGTCTCCCTCATTGCTTCTGACAGTGTTA